>NW_026516892.1:0-34654 GCF_025766255.1 Zychaea mexicana | reverse complement strand
CTAAACCCTAAACCCTAAACCCTAAACCCTAAACCCTAAACCCTAAACCCTAAACCCTAAACCCTAAACCCTAAACCTTAAAGCCTAAACACCCTAAACAACTAACTAAACCCTAACCAGTTACAACCCTAACCAATTATAACCCTAACCAACTACAACCCTAACCAATTACACCCTTAACCCTATCCCCTAACCGGCTCTATTTGTTGTTTCTCTTTTTTTTCTTTTTTCTTTTTCTTTTTTTCTTTGTTTTTTACGGCCTTTCTATGGCCTGACTTGTCTATGTTATTGTTTTTTTTTATAAGTTATAAGTTAATTTTTTTTTCCAAGTTAAAATTTTTTTTTTTCTGGAACCTTCCAGAAATTTCCAAAAAAGAACTCGCCGCCCCATTTCGGGGCCCGGATTGATGCCCCGGAACATAATCGTATCTCACAGCTCTTTGGCGACTGTAATTGAGATACAACCATTGGTTGTGGAGTTCGGGCTGCCAAACTTACTCGCTGCCGGGCTGGAACTGGCGACCTCTCCATTCGAGATCCATCTGTTAACCAACTCGGCAACTATGCCCATTCTACAAATGAAACTTGACTTGAGTGGTAAACCATCCAATGCCAACCTGCCTCAATGTCGTTCAATCACAACAAAAAGCAGTGCATCAGATAGCCAGAAATCATGTTTACTAATACAGTTTCAAGCACAAGATCACAAATGTACCCAGCAATATGTGGCATCCGCGCTTCGCCGGGTTACCCTACGGGCAGATCAGTTTCCATTTATTTGATATTCTCTTTTATATTGCATCCGCGCTTCGCCGGGTTACTCTACGGGCAGATCAGTTTCCATTTATTTGATATTCTCTTTTATATTGCATCCGCGCTTCGCCGGGTTGCCCGTTGGGTATGATGGGTATCGTTCTATTGCATCCGGGCTTCGCTGGGTGGACCGTTGGTATGATGGGTATCGTTCTATTACATCCGGGCTTCGCCGGGTTGTCTGTTGGGCATGATGGGTATAGTTCTATTGCATCCGTGCTTCGCTGGGTAGCCCCTTCGGGGAAATCGGTTATTATCCTTTGTTATTATCTTTTATTATTATTCTTATTTATTTCTAGCTTACATGCTATTCAGTAGCCCTTATTTATGTTGCATCCGTGCTTCGCGGGGTTGCCCTTCAGGCAAAGTCAGTTGGTATCTTCTTATATAGTTTTATTATCTTTAGCTTTTTATTCATTATTATATCTGTTAATTACATTTGTATAGCATCGATGCTTCGCTGGGTTGACCTGTGAGTGGAACGGTTTCTTTCTTTTATCATTATTCTTATTTTTTATTTTTTGCATATATGCTAGTTAGTTGCCCTATTCATCTTGCATTCGAGCTTCGCTGGGTTGCCTAGCAGGCAAAGTCAGTGGGTGTTTTTGTATATTGTTTTTTTTTTATCATTAGTTTTTTATTTTTATTTAGTAGCCTGATTAAAATAGTATAGTAGCTAGTTCTATATCCTATTTTCTGTTTCATACATTTTATATTTCTGCATTTTATAGTTAAAAGTCTTAAATCCTGAATTCTGAATCTTATATCCTATATTCTTTATTTTTATTTCTTTATTTTATATTCTATATTCTTCATTCTTCATTCTTTATTTCTTTATTCATTATTCGTTCTTATTTATGCTTTTTTCTTTATTCTTTATTCTTTATTTATTATTTCTTTATTTTAGTTTTTTATTCTTTATTTATTATTCTTTATTTGTTATTCTTTATTCTTTATTCTCTTTATTCTTGTTCTTTATTCTTTATTCTTTTTTCTTTATTCTTTTTTCTTTATTCATTATTTCTTTATTCTTAGTTTTTTAATCTTTATTCTTTTTTCTTTATTCTCTTTCTTTTTTATTCTTATTCTTTATTCTTTTTTCTTTATTCTTCATTCCTTATTATTTATTCCTTATTCTTCATTCTCTTTATTCCTAATTCTTTATTCTTTATTCATTATTCTTCATTCTCTTGATTCTTCTTTTTATATTCTTTATTCTTTATTCTTTATTCTCTTTATTCTTTATTGTTGTTCTTTATTCTTTTTTCTATATTCTTTATTCTTTATTCTTTATTTCTTTATTCTTTGTTCTTTATTCTTTATTTGTTATTTCTTTATTCTTTTTTTTCCATTCTCTTTCTTCTTTGTTCTTTATTCTTTTTTCTTCATTCTTTATTTGGTTATTCTTCGTTCCTCATTCTTTATTCTTTATTCATTATTCTTTATTCTCTTTTTTCTTTATTCTTTATTTGTTATTCTTTATTCGTTATTCTTCACTCTTCATTCTTCAATTGTTATTCATTATTCTCTTTTTTCTTTATTCTTCATTCTTTATTCTTTATTCTTTATTCTTTATTCTTTTTTGTTTTTCCTTTATTCTTTATTCTATATTTTCTATTTTTTATTTCTTTATTTTATATTTTATATTCTATTTTTTTTATTCTACATTCTATTTTCTTTATTCTTGTTCTTATTCTTTATTCTTTATTCTTGATTCTTTATTCTTTATTCTTTTTACTTTATTCTTTTTTCTTTATTCTTTATTTTTTTATTCTTCATTCCTCATTATTTATTCATTATTCTCATTCTCTTCATTTCTGATTCTTTATTCTTTATTCATTATTCTTCATTCTCTTGATTCTTCTTTCTATATTATGTATTCTTTATTCTATATTCTATACTCTATATTTTATATTCTTTATTCGATATTCTTTATTCGATATTCTTTATTCTTCATTCTATTTATTCTCTTTATTCTTTTTTTCTTTTTTCTTTATTCTTTACTCTTTACTCTTTATTCATTATTCTTAATTCTTGATTCTTAATTCTTAATTCTTGATTCTTAATTCTTCATTCTTCATTCTTTGTTCTATGTTCTATGTTCTTTATTCTATATTCTATGTTCTGTATTTTTTATTCTTCATTTTTTATTCTTTATTCATTATTCTCTTTTTTCTTTATTCTTTATTTGTTATTCTTTATTCTTTATTCTTTATTCTTTATTATATATTATATATTCATTATTCTTCATTATATTGATTCTTCTTTCTATATTCTTGATTCTTTATTCTTTATTCTTGATTCTTGGTTCTTGGTTCTTGATTCTTCATTCTTCATTCTATATTCTATGTTCTTTATTTTATATTCTTCATTCTCTTTATTCTTTATTGTTGTTCTTTTTTCTTTTTTCTTTTTTCTTTATTCTTTATTCTTTATTTCTTTATTTCTTTATTTCTTGATTTCTTGATTTCTTTATTTCTTGATTTCTTGATTTCTTTATTTCTTGATTTCTTTATTTCTTGATTTCTTTATTTCTTTTTTCTTTGTTCTTTATTTTCTATTTCCTTATTTTATATTCTATATTCTTAATTCTTTATTCCTTATTCTATATTCTTTATTCTTTGTTCTTTATTCTTTATTTTTTATTTCTTTATTTCTTTATTTTATATTCTATATTCTTGATTCTTTGTTCTTTATTCTTGATTCTTGATTCTTGATTCTTCATTCTTGATTCTTGATTCTTGATTCTTCATTCTTGATTCTTGATTCTTCATTCTATATTCTGTATTCTGTAATTTTTATTCTTTATTCTGTATTCTATATCTTAAGTTGTGATTTATAATTCTTGTATTCTATGTCTCAAATATTAAATGTTGAGTTTATTAGTTCTAAATTAATCTAATATTTTATTTTATAATTATTTTTAAAATAAAATCAAAATCCATCTCATATCTCAGATTCAAGCCTCACGTATATTCAGCGCTCATATCTCTTTGGTAACCATGATTTGAGAACTAGTCATTGCTAAATTCTTATTTTTATTTGTTTATATATATATTTATATCTTAATATGTCCTCTTGTCTTTTCTTTATTTCTTATTCAGTCATGTTTTATCTGTATATATTATATATTCAATTTATATTTGAGCGATGTTACTCTTGCTTTTTTATTCAGTTCATTCTATATATAGTTTAACTGTTTATATATTATACTTGATTTATAATGCTTTCTCTGCATCTTTTATATTATACTTAATGCTAGTATATACTATGCATAATTTATATCTTAATATTTTCACGTATATTTTCTTTATTTCATTCAATTAATGTTTCATGCAGTATTCACTATAGTTATTTCTCACCTTAGTCAGTTTACTTGTGCTTTCTTCGCTTTGCTCGGGTTACTTCGCATCATCCGGGTTTATACTATGCTTCATTCCTATATCTTAATTACTCTACTTATGCTTTCTCCGCTTCGCTCGGGTTGTGGTTTGTACACGGGTTTATGCTATGCTCCATTCCTATATCTTAGTTACTCTACTTGCACTTTCTCAGCTTCACTCGAGTTGTGCTTCGCACACGGGTTTATGTTATGCTTGATTCCTTTCTTAACTACTCTACTTGCACTTTCTCAGCTTTGCTCCAGTTTTGCTTCGTACACGGGTTTATGCTATGCTTGATTCCTTTCTTAGCTACTCTACTCATGCTTCTTCGCTTCGCTTGGGTTGCGCTTCATGCACGGGTTGACGCTACGCTTTATTTATATCCTAATAAACTCCCTCATGCTATCTCAGCTTCAGTTGGGCTGTGCTTCATGTATGAGTTTACGCTACACTTTATTCGTATATCTTAATTACTCTACTCATGCTTTCTTCGCTTCGCTCGGGTTGTGCTTCGCACACGGGTTTACACTACGCTTTATCCCTATCCTAATCACTCTCCTTATGCTTTCTTCGCTTCGCTCGGGTTGCGCTTCGTGCATGGGTTTACACTACGCTTTATCCCTATCCTAATCACTCTCCTCATGCTTTCTTTGCTTCGCTCGGGTTGCGCTTCGCGCATGGGTTTACACTACGCTTTATCCCTATCCTAATCACTCTCCTCATGCTTTCTTTGCTTCGCTCGGGTTGCGCTTCGTGCATGGGTTTACACTATGCTTTATTCCTATCCTAATCACTCTCCTCATGCTTTCTTCGCTTTGCTTAGGTTACGCTTCTTGTATGGCTTTATGCTATGCTTAATTTATATCTTAATAATTCTCCTCATGCTTTCTTCGATTCACTCAGTTTGTGCTTTGCACATAGGTTGACACTATGATTATTCCCTGTCTTAATTACTCTACTAATGCTTTCTTTGCTTTGCTTGGGTTGTGCTTTGCGTGGGTATATACTATAGGTATTAAACCATAATACCCAAACATTGAAAAATCCACGATTTCCATTTTGATCCGAAAAAAGAATAATATCTAAAAAGTTTCAAATTCAAGAAAATAAAGCACTTTCGATCTGAAGATGACATAGTATTTAATCTATATAACTTATTATCCATATAAACATGTTTGATCCATAACAAATTTTTTGAATCTATAGAAAATATTTTATTAGTGATTAATACATAAAATTACCTTATTATCATATTGAATGATTGTTTATCGGAAAATCTACTAAATCCACCATATTTCTTTGCTACAGTATAAATTATTCCCAGTGCAGGTGCAGGTGTTGGTATATGTGATAATGAAGACAACACTGGAACTGTTGCTTCATTTGCATGCTGAAGCTCTTAGTGACACTACTGTTTGTTGTATCCAACATGATCAATAACACATAGTCTTTAATTGGTCATTAACGATTGCTGTTATTTCCCTCATAACCTCACTTGTGCAGACATTTCTTTATTCATACACATCTTGGTGAAACACCGATCAGCTATGCTCAGGAAGAAGTTGTCATTATTGGGATCACGTAATTCACATTAGCTACTATCTGAGGCATTTACCCAGATGTACCTTTTACTCATGCATCATACATTACTTAATCCTATATAATTGATTTGTAACATCAGTTCATCCGTTCAATGCACACGCCGTGGTAGTTGCCAAGGATAAGCCATTTCTTATAAATAGTGAGAACTTTTGTTATCATAATAAACCAATTTCAATTCCTTTTGGGTCTCGTTGACTTATTCTGTCTCTTTTGGTTTATTGGATATTACACTGTTGATAGTAATAGTCATCATCATCATCATCATTATTTTGTAGTTCTTCTGCTAAAAATGTCAAAAGAATACTTTTTAACATCATTGCCGTCGTTCTTCTTGGTAGATTACTGCCAAATCTGATGCATCATCATCATCGTCAATGTCTCTAGACGGCGCTCAAATGATTCATATTGGCTGTGTGGGGTTGTATATGTGAGGATCGTGAGTGCATGATAGTAGTTCCTTATATTTTCTTTCTAAACATTGATCTAAAAAACGTCAAAACGAAACCGTTTATTGTCATTGCCATTGTTTTCTTCAACAAAATGTTGCCAATATATAAGATCCAATATCAACATTGCCTAATGATACTGCCAGCTCATAGACATGTGTATTATTATTATTAGTACAGCATCATGCTAGATGCTAAAGTGATCCAGCATTCTACACAGCACAATTAGACCTTTTATTGTCATTGTTATTATGGTGCTGCTTAGAATGCTTTCAGCAACTATGATCTAATGCTATTATCAATTATTGTTTATACCCACGCTTGGTCCTATTTTTTTTACAAGTTCTTGGTAAAAACATAGTCTCTTAGAGTCTAGTCTTGATATTTTTGGTCGCTGCTGAATATACGTTTGAATGATACTCAATATAGCAAGTGCCGTCGTCCATTTGGGATATATGTTACTAACAGACAATTAAAGAGAGGCAACAAAAAAAACATAAGTTCATACTCAATACTTAAGAGTTTGACCAGAAGACATACTTTCTAAATAGTTTCTATATACGGTCTGAACGATCACTGCAAAAAGAAACATGTATTACCTAGGAGTTTTGGGGTGAAACGAGGGGAATATGAGTTGATGCCACAAACACGAAACGGGTATTTCCCTGTCCTCACGGTCATGATAATGCTGCTCGTTCAAACGGATTGTGATTCGCATCAGTGGATGGTGAGGTATCGTCATGCTCGATTCGTTGGAGTTGATGGTAATATATAAAGATATATAAAGCACTAGTATACGCATGGTCCGTTCACGGTTGTTGCTCCTCCAAAAAAATTGCCACAAACACAAAGCCGGTTCTGTCATATCCACACGCTCACGATAATGCTGCTCGTTCAAATGGATTGCAATTCGCATCAGTAAATGGTGAGATATCGTCGTGCGCAGAATATCATGATTATAGCAATACACCAGTTATGTTCAGGAAAAAACCAAAATACTACCAAGGTTATTGCTCGTAAAAAAAGCGAATGACATGGAAACGATGTCGCCATCTCGTTGCACTTTGGTATCCAAGTATGAAGAAAACCGGTCTGTACAAGCTAGGGCACGTTTTGTCGCCTTTGTGCTGTAGTTTTTATTATCACGCTTGAATCGTCAAGTTAATTGACTCTGACCGTTCTCTTTTATCTCTCAAAGCAAGTGATGAACAATGTTGTGGGTTCATGGAGTGGCATTTTTTGTGTATAATGTTGCTGTTCTTGGCGATTGGCATTGGCTTCTGCGATTAGTAGATAAGAGAATGCTTCACTGTTGTCGCCACGCCAAAGATATTCCTGTGTTGACGAAAGCCAAATTGTCCGTTCGTTACGGACTTTTGACCAATTAAATGTGGCGGAAAGACCGGGAACACTATTTATCCAGCCACCCGTAGCAGCAAAGCTGTATAGATGCAGATATACCCCTCAGCAGCTTCCACTGATTGGATTTTCATATACGAACATGCACCAGAACCGCAGATGCCACATTTATTAATGTATTTTCAAGCTTAAAGTATATGGAGCTGTTTTTGTTCATCACACGACAACAGAATCTCATTCCATAAAATAGCAATTTATTACAGCATGCTAATATTATACACTCAAAAAATGCTATTGCTTCCTTACCTGCATATCGCCGCTGCTTTCCACAGAGCCCTCGAAGAATATAGCTTTAATGTCATTATATCCACGGTATGCTTCCAATCCTCACCTATAAACAATGAGATATTACCATTTCGGATCCTTGTAGTAATCCTCATTTGCTTCAGGCCGCTCTTGATCTATAATAATCCACACGCTCTTTTTACCGCAGTTGCTCGTCGATAAGACGTGGTAGAAACACTAGATCAGCATCGTCACGTCCGTCAGCTCGTCCTCATTCTACTGCACTAAACGGTTCGTTTTTTGGAGTACTGGATGGCGAGATATGGCTGTGCGCGAATCGCTCCTTTTTGGCTGACTTTGGTGTATATATATATGTTCCACAGTAAAATGCACGCGTACCGTTTCGGGCTGTTGCTTGTCGACATGATATGGTAGAGACATCAGACCACCAGCGTCACGTCCGTCTGCGCGTCCTGATTCTGGCACACTAAGCGGTTCGTTATTTGGAGTACTGGATGGTGAGATATGGCCGTGCGAAATCGCCCTTTTTGCTGACTTTGGTGTATATATATATGTTCCACAGTAAAATGCACGCGTACCGTTTCTGGCTGTTGCTCGTGAATATATGGTAGAGACACAGACCACCAGCGTCACGTCCGTCTGCTCGTCCTTATTCTGGCACACTAAGCGGTCGTTATTTGGAGTACTGGATGGTGAGATATCGTCGTGCGCAAATCGCCCCTTTTTGGCTGACTTTGGTGTATATATATATTTCCACAGTAAATGCACGCGTACCGTTTCGGCTGTTGCTTGTCGACATGTATGGTAGAGACATCAGACCACCAGCGTCACGTCGTCTGCCGTCCTGATTCTGGCACACTAAGCGGTTCGTTTTTTGGAGTACTGGATGGTGAGATATCGTCGTGCCGAATCGCCCTTTTTGGCTGACTTTGGTGTATATATATATCCACTATAAAGTGCACGCGTAGCGTTCCTGGCTGTTGCTCGTCGACATGACATGGTAGAGACACCAGACCACCAGCGTCCGTTCGTCTGCTCGTCCTTATTCTGGCACACTAAACTGTTCGTTATTTGGAGTACTCGATGGTGAGATATGGCCGTGCACGAATCGCTCCTTTTTTAGCTGACTTTGGTGTATATATATGATCCACTATAAAGTGCACGTGTAGCGTTTCTGGCTGTTGCTCGTCGACATGATGTGGTAGAGACACCGGACCAGCATCGTCACGCTCGTCAGCTCGTCCTCATTTTACTCAGTAAGCGGTTCGTTGTTTGAAGTATTAGATGATGAGATATGGTTGTGCGGGAATTGCTGCTTTTTTTGGTTTTGCGAGTTTGCCTTTTGAAAAAAAGAATAAACACGTACCGCCATGGCTGATGCTCCTTGAAAAAAAGCTAATCGCATATACTCGAAGTTGTCTTTCTTTATTCGCATGCTCGTATAGCGTATACAAAAAAAGCGGCCTGTACTGTATAGACTGGGCAAGTTTGCTGTCTTTGTGCTGAGGTCATGCTTCAATGGGGTCAAATCGTTCGTATGGTAATTAACTTTGACTGTTGTCGTGAGACGCAGTAGCTTCCGTTTGTTGTAAAGTTTGTTGCTGTAGTGCTGCTGTTGCTGCTGGATTACGTTGCCGCCCTCGTCTAATGGCTATTAGTTTCAGCAATTGCTACTAGTAAAAGAGATTAGACCATTCGCCATCCCAATGCCACAGCTCTTCCAACATATTAACATCCCTTAAGCTACATACCTTTTTTTGCAAGCGCCCTTGCTTCGATATGTATAGAATATAAAGCGGCGGTAAACGAGTGTGCTGAAGAGTAAAAAAAATAAATGATAAAAGAAGTGGAGCTGGCTCCCCTGCTATTTTTCTGTCTTGCTCACCACTTTCCACCAATTACATTGGCCGAATCCCGTTGTCATTCCGTTGTCATCGTCGCCACTTTAAAAATCCCGTTGTCATTCCGTTGTCATCAGTCGCCACATCAAAAATCCCGTTGTCATTCCGTTGTCATCGATCGCCACTTGAAAAAGTTTGTGGAGATCACATCGTTTTTGCCCAATAAGAAACGCCAATGGCGCCGGAAGCACTATTTCTCCGAACACTCCTGCTAAACATACGCAGCTCAAGTAGATATAATGCAACAGATGACAAGACACTTTATTTCGCGGCAGTGTGGTGCCCATGATGATGACATGATTATGGTGGAGATGATGGTGACATGATGACGGGGATGGGGATGACGATAGTAGTAAAGAGACAGAGAATAACAGTAGAGGGAGAGAGAGACACATAAAAGAAAATTGATATAATAAAAAAAACGCACAATCTTTTTATAAGAAAACCCTTAATCCTCCAAGTCCATTCTTTCAACGGGCGTGCTGCTTTGTAGCTGTTGTTGCTGCTGGCACTGAGTGTTGTTTCCTTGAAAAACATGTTGGTCATTGTTCGCCATTTGCACAATTCTATTTACAACAGTCGGCACCAATCGATCGGTAGTACGGAAATCCCTCAACTTTCGCTTTACAACTTCAATATTCGAATTATTCAATGCATGTAGAAACGTTTCTTCGCTCATCTGTAGAAATTCTAGTGGATCAGTATCTTGAGCACACTCAAAGATCCATGTACACACCCACATAAAAGATAAATACCTCCTCCAGATTCCATGGGTTAAATGTCAACGGCAGCAATGCAATATCAGGTCCACAAACTCGAATCAGGTGCATATATCGCCGCACTCCTTGCTTCATCTTGGCCATCATACTTTGTGCTGTTTTTTCGTCTTTATATGGAAACACGCCTTGATCAAAAACTCGTTTTTTCCCTTTTTTGACTTTATGATAGATATAACGACAATAGACAATGTTGATGTTTTGAATGATCTGCATCATGGCAACGGCAATGCTGGCGCTGTCGAGTAGGTTCAATTTGGCTTTGCTTCTTGTTGCTCTGCTCAGAATGGCGGCTTGTTGTTGTTGTTCAAGGTGTCGTGCGTTGATAAGTGAGGCGCTGTCGTCAAAGTTGAGTGATTGATTGTTGCTTTCCAAGAACTGTAAACAGTTGTGCACGTTGTCGATGACCTTGAGCCTATGCTCTGGATGCGTTGAACAAATAAAGTCGATTTCTGTTTAAGCAGAAAAGGCAGCAGTCAATAATACGTTGTGTGCAATCACATCCTTTTTTTTTAACTCACCACTGACAAGCTTTCCGCCATTGCGCCATGTATTCTTCATTGATCCGCCATCAGACAAAACAACTTGGCTACTGACGTCTTCTTGGCTGTACTGCGTGTTTATGTCGTCGTATTCGGGCTGTGAGTGTGCAGTCTGCTGTGTGCGTTGTCTTTTCGACCGCAAGCGGCCAGAGATGGTGATAAGGTTGTTGTTGTTATTATTATTACTGCTGCTGTTGCTTGCTATTGTTGTTTGGGCAGAGACAGGATGATGGCGGTGGTGGTAGGTGGCAGTGGCGGCGTTGTTGCTGTTTGATGATGATGATGTATTGGTGCGGCAGTAGTAGTAGGGGTCTCCTCAAAATCGTTCAAGTCAATGTCTTCGTCGTCCAGATCATAAACCATACGAGCAGAATCTTCAAGTGAAAAACAATTAGCAAAGCGTTCAATCCTACAACTGAAACATTACAAAAACTAAAAGCATACCTTCTCATTCTTGCACGCTCACACTTGGATTGTTGTTGCTGTTGTCATTGTTGCTGCTGCTGGGGATCATTGTCGTCGCGTTGTTGTTGCTGCTGTTACTGGTTGTTGCTGTTGTTGTTCTTAATGATGATGAAGAAGATGCTGCTGCTGCTGCTGCTGCTGCCTGCTGTCTTCGCAACCGGCGGTCCTCCTCTTCTCCAGCTCGCCGATCCCGTTCAAACTCGGCACGCGTCTCCCTCGCAATAGATCGCAAAAAAGCGTCGTTCTTTCGTTGTTGAATCGATGCAAGATAGTCAGGTGGAGATATAGGCTAAAACTACTGTATTAGCACCCGTTCTTCTCTCCTTGTATTCACACACGCTTCCCTTTTTTCCCTTTCCCTTTTTTTACCGTGCTTTTTGTGGTCGCCGGCAATCGTCGTCGTAGTGGTAGTAGTAGGAGCAGTAGTAGCAGTATTAGCACCAACGCCAGATGGCGATGGCAATGGCTTCAAATTAACCGAAACAAACTCCATCAGCCTAATGAACTTTTTTTCTCCCATCCTTTTCTTCCCATTAGGACTTACAGCGTCAACAGTGTTCTTATTGAATTCAACAGTAAAGCCGTGCTTGGCAAAAACTTCTTTTACTTCTTTCATCACAGCATCCTTGTCTAATTTGAAAAAAAAAGCATACTCAGTACAGATTGACGATTGCACATCCCTCCATCATTCATCTCTTTCTTCTTTTTTTTTGGTTCTTTTTTTTTACCACGGATGTTCAACGATAAATCCAAAACGGTAGCAAGTGAGTCGTTCATGGTAAACAAATAAAAGAGACTTCGGTTCTCGAACTAATGTGCACTACGCACATATTAATAAAACACCCTTTTCTTCCCCATACTGCTTATTTGGTGCTTTCACAAGAAAGAAGGAAAAAGAATTTTTTTTCGCGGGTTCAACAACTACACACATTTTTATTATATAAAATTATTGCGGTTCTTCTTGTGCTGCTGTTGTTGCTGCTGGGCTAGCCGTCAGGACGTTAACTAAAAACAATATATGAGGACACACGTTTTGTTTTTTCGTATTTCTCTTTTCTTATACATACTGCCTTCTGCCCCAAGTAACTTGACCAGTCCAGTCAAACGGACAAAGTACTGTAGCTTGGCAATATCCGATGTAGTTTTTGGGAGTTCTTTCCAGGCTCCTGCTTGAGTGATGTTGGATAACACCATAAACAACCGGGCAGGCCAAATACGAAAGGACCCACACTCCCTACTCATTAATAGGGTTTCGTTCAAGTCCTGAAGGCGATGCAATGCCTCCTCAGGTATGGTAGAATCCTCAGTAGGAAAATCTGCCCGAGCCAGAACATCCACAAGATAGCAGACGCACAGGTACTGGTTGTGGCTCATAATACCCGCTGCACGACCAGAAAACGGCTGATCGTTACCACGTTGGCACGCACGCACAAGCATCATTATAAAGGAAGCATAATGACGCTCATATTGGTCCTGTGTTGCTGGCATCAGTTGTGTAATACCTCGGTTGGGCACATCGTCATAGCTAGTGTACACAACTGTCAGTGACTAAAGTAATACTTCATACATATATCAACTTTCTCTTGAAAAAGTAAGCATACCTTAAGCCCATCACCATTCGGCGCTCGAGGTAATAAGAGGTGCCGCGAGTAGTTCGATCAATAACCTTCAAGTATCTTGTCACCGTAGCATGGATCGAACGGCCAGTTTCGTCGTTTACGTCAGATAAAGAAGCCCATCTAGCAAGCTCTGCGCGGGACTCGGTAGTATCTGGTGTTGCGTTCAAAGTTTTCCGTACAATCATTTCCCAGCGCATAATCTCGTGGAAGCGGCCAACTGCACGGCGCTCGCCGTGTTGGGCTCGCGATTTAGGTGCTGAGCGCCATAATGCTGCAAGACGTTCATGTTCTCACTAGCACAACGCTGCAATGCGGCACGAAGAACATCTGGGGCAGTAGAAAGTAGGCGGTTGTTACTCTCGATGTTGATGTTGTTGGATAAGACGCCAAAATATGGCATATCTTGACGTGCACCGAGTTTTTGCACCAGACAGCGGCTGAAACGTTCATCATAGGATCCGGTGGATGAGACAGGACAATGGTGATGACGACGTGTTGCTGCCGCTTTACAGTAGTAGCCACAATGGTTGCATGCGAATCCAGGCTCAGGATCCCCAAGTACACCAACGCGAGGAAGCAGTTCGGTGGTAAGATGCTGTGCATACCGGTATTTGTTTGTCACATCAACTCCTTTGGCACCTTGGGCATACAGTAGATTGGTGAATTCTTCTTGCGAGTATTGATTAATACTGGGAGCGAGCATACGATGGGTTGACTGGATATGGCTATATGCTTCAGTCGTTGGAATAAACACATATCGGTTATCGTGGTTCCGGTTGGAACAGAAAAGCAGGCCACTCGTACGGTCAATAATAAGACCCAATCTGCCAATCAAAGCAGCACGCTCTATAAACGTGGTAGCATATATCAGTATGAGCCTTTTTACATACGCTACAGCAACAGCAACATCATTTTTATTTACCATGAGCCATTGGCGCTTCTTCATCGTTGTCAACATCCATTAGTACCGGTTGTTGCTCTGGCGATTGCTGTTGCCGTTCTTGTTGTTCATCAACGTCCATCGCTCCCAGCTGTAGCTCGGGCTGCTGTTGCTGAACCTGTTGCTGGACCACTGCTGGCGCTGCTACTGCATGTAAAGCTAGATATTGTGGATGTGCGCGGCGGTGGGCAGAACGAGGTTGTTGAGCAGGCAATGTAGGTGACATGGACCGGCTTTCTTGCGGCTGTGGTCGACGTGGAGCTCTGTATAATCGCGACTGGCTAACTGTTGCAGGATCAAGAAGGGCCTTGCAAGTGTCAATGAAATGGCGATGGAAGTTCAAGACGCCTTCAACATGTTGGCATTGCGGGCATGTTACAAAGCCTGGCGCGCCGTCGCCGACCCTGTCCACTACAATAGTAAGCGTTGCTGCACAAACACATATGAGTAACGTTTTCATATTTTTAACGAGTAAGCACAATACAACCCCAACCCCAATATGATGACATACCATAATTGCGCAATGTTACCGTAACTTGCTTTTGGTGAAATTGTTTTCTATGGGTATCCATGCTTGTTTCCACATGCTGTCCACATCTACGGCATACCGCACCAGAGCTACTAGGCTGACCGCTGTTGTTTGTAGGTTGTTCGGGAGGGTTCATGATATAGTGGCTGTTGTTGGATGAAAAAAAAATAATACCGCAGAATAGTAGTGTTTTTATATTGATCACATAATCCTTTCTCTGCCACATCCACATAATTATTTTTATCTCTGTGCTTTATTGCCAAGTTGCGCTACATTGTACTATACGGCCATAAGTGCGCGATAGGAAGTTACATTGTACCTGTTTAATTTACACCACACTACTTTGTGGTTGGAATTGCATTGTCGAGCACGATCTATTTTAAGAACATGACAGATAACAGCCACCCCTACTTTCACATGTGCGCCACAAAAGCTCTTC
This sequence comes from Zychaea mexicana, assembly GCF_025766255.1. Classification (NCBI taxonomy): domain Eukaryota; kingdom Fungi; phylum Mucoromycota; class Mucoromycetes; order Mucorales; family Lichtheimiaceae; genus Zychaea; species Zychaea mexicana. The sequence continues at coordinate 19,534 of NW_026516892.1, read as the reverse complement.
TTGTCACTCACAACTTACGTAATTCTGCCACATGGCTTTGTGGCTCGTCTTGGCAACTTCTCTGTCGGATTGTATTGTCGATCACGATCTATTTTAAGAACATGACAGATAACAGCCACCCCCACTTTCACATGTGCGCCACAAAGCTTCTTCTGCTTACAACTCACATAATTCTGCCACGCCACTTTGCGGCTCGTCTTGGCACACAACACCCCTTTGATTTATTTTTAGTTTTCTCATTCAACAACGCAGACAGGTACCTTGCCACATATCGAGGCTAATACTTGGCAGTAAAGAACATTGTCTCCCTTTATTCTTTTATTAGTTTATATCTTCAAAGCCCGGCATATCGTCTACTGCTATACAAAAGATGCTTGCTCAAAGTACATGTGCCAACGAGAAATGAAAAACTATATAAAGACGCCGCATTTGCAACAACAAAATAGCCCCATATACACACCCACTCACACACCTACTTTAACTTCTTTTCAATAACCGCTTTCACTTACGCTTTCACAATGTCCAACTACTACAGCAACACCCACTTTGATTATAACGAAGAAGCCGGTACCTATGCTAATGTCGAGCAACTGACCGATCCAGCCTTCCAGGATGCCCAGCGAACGATTGACCGGTAAATATATACCAACACTTGCTTTTTTTTTCTGGTTCTTTTTCGTGCCTATTGAATTCGCGTTAACTTGCATAATTTGTGCTTATCATACCTCTTGTTTTTTTTCCTTGTTAGTGAGGAAGCAGAACGAATCCTCTACTGGCTTCGCGATGGTGTCCCAACGGCCATGAATATGTTCCAAGAGACCATGCGGACGGCGACCTTGGCGAGCGGCGATCACCCACCTGAGCCCTCCGTTCTGATCCTGGACGATAACCTCATGTCGATCCAATACCGCACCACCAGGGTCGACCTTTGCAATATCCAGGTTGGTGTCAAAGCCTCCTTCGTCATTGCCGTACCCACTTGGAGGATCGCGTGTTGCGTGGTTACCGTTTGCAAGTCCCCTTTTCCACCTCCTCTATCCTTGACGAAACACGAAGCGAGGATCCCTCCGTCGACTTCTTTTCGCGTGCTGGCAACGCCACTGCCGATCCCACATACCTGACGGCCTTAATGAACCACCTGGCGATTGAGCACACCAGCGAGTTCGTTACTGGTGTCACTGCTAGTGGCAATCTCGTGTGGAAGTTCGACAGCCTTTTCGCCTGGCTTCAACAAGCACAAGAGCTCGTAATGATCATCATGGTGCTTGTCCACCTTACCAGCGGCCAGCCTGCTCGTGGCGAGGAGCTTGCTGCCACAACGATCCGCTCATCTGCCCGTGGTGCAAGACGTGGTGTCTACTGGTACCGTGAAAAAGTGATGCTCGTGCAATACTACTACAAGCGTCGTTCGCGTGCTACTGGTGACCGATATATTGCTCGATTCCTCACAAAGGAATTGAGTGATATTTTGCTCATGTACCTTGTCCTCGTCCGCCCTTTCGAACGGTATGTATTGTATTCTTGTTTTTTTTTGCCAAAGCGCGCTTCACAATGTATTGAATTTGCGATGCTGGTTTGCTTATTTGCCCAAATTGTTGAAATTGAATCGTTTGCAGTTTCGCCTTCAAGGAGACCCGCGCTGGTGAGGATGTCCAGGTCGGCATAGAAAACTACCAGAACTTTTTGTTCGTGGCCAACGGAAACGTCGTTACAGGTAGCGAGCTCAGTAAGAAGCTATATCGGTACGTATATACATGTCAGCTAAGAAATACCCAACAACAGTGCACATAATTAATTGATATACTTGCCCTTTTTAAACATGCATCAACAGTTTTTTGAAGGACTTTGCTGGAGCTGGACTTGGCCTCCAAGGATACCGCCAAGTAGCCACGTTCTTCATGCGCCATCACTTGCAAAGAAGCAGAGCTTTCTTGGAAAGCCCACAGGAGATCCGTGGTGACCCGGATTCAGACCTGGACAACGATGAAAACGTGGATCTGCCCTCAACGACTAGTGAGCAACGGCAGCACGCCACCGCTCGAGCCGTCGTCCGTGGTGCCCCTTCATTGAACACTGAATTCTTTGATCTGCAGGCTGCACACAGCGGTTCTACAGCCGGCATGTTTTACGCCCGTACTCCCAGCGATTTCCGGTATTTATCATCTGAAGCAATACACGAGTTCGACCTCTGCTCCCGTGAATGGCAGAGCTTGTTGGGTATGTATAATTCTCGTAGATCATATAGACAAAAGAGACAAGTGAATTAATTACGCATTCCCTGATTATGTAGGTATTGCCGACCATGTCACGCCATCCACGCCTCCTCAACAACAATCTCAACAACAACAACCTCAGCAACAGCCTCAACAACAACCTCAACAACAGCAGCCTCTCGCCCTTGCTCCTCCTCTCTCTCAATTACCTAGTCAGGTCAACAGCCTTCTTGCGCAGGCCGCAGAACGGTTCGTTGTTGCCATCCACGAAAAGACCACCCGCGATATCTCACCAATTATCGTATACAAGCGTGAGTTTTTGCCATGATTGTTTTATATTTCGTCTACCTCCGTCTCCTTCTTTCACTCATCTTACCTTTTCTCTCTACAGCCGTCCTCCTTGAACACATCAACGGCTTGCGCCAATTCCTTGACGACGATAATGCCACGTTCCGGTCTCGCGAGCAGGCTTTAGCTTTGCCTCTGATCATGGAGCGCCAGCTCGATCTGCTCGTTGTGCTACCCACAGGCATGGGCAAAAGCGTGCTGTTCTCGGTACCACCACTCCTTGAACCCGGTATGCTCACCATTGTTGTTGTTCCTTTGGTGGCCTTGACTGGCGATCATGTTCGACGTTTAACCCATGCCAACATATCCACAGCCTTGTGGCAATGTAAGTCTTTTGAACCAACATCTTATTTCAGCACAAATTCTGCAATCATATACTTATCTTTTTCCTATGCTATTATTAGCTGGTCGCGCAACGAACACAAATGCGCAGATCCTGCTTGTCGCGGTCGAGCATGTAGCCACCGCAAACTTTGTCACCTTCTGCTTTGAGCAGCAAAGCCGGATCTCTCGTTTCGTGGTTGATGAGTGCCACTTGGGCCTCACCTGGTTGTCCTTCCGTGTGGCCATGCTAAAGCTTCGAGTCCTTCGGTCCATCCCCGTCCCGCTCCTACTACTTACTGCAACGTTGCCGCCTTCTATGGAAGACGAGGCCCGTATTTTCTACGGGTCTAACTTTGCAACGATTCGTACACCATCCACCTCCCGCCCCAACCTCGCATATTCCTTGCACCCACAGGAAAACACCATATCAAACCACGCAATCATGACGACGTTAGCCAACGAATTGCTCCATCATCACAGCAATGTCCGCGGTATTGTTTTCTGCACGTCCACTACCAAGGTCAATGACCTACACGAGTTCCTGGTCCAAACCGACCAGTACACAGAGCTCAACGCCTGCAAGTACCACAGCAACCTTGACGACGAAGAAAAGCAAGAACAGCAGGACAGGTGGATGCACCAAACCAGCGGTATCATGGTGGCTACCTCTGGTTTCGGGTTGGGCATCGATGCCCCTGACGTGCGCGTGGTGTTTCACTGGGGGTTGCCCTACAGTTTGTTGGACTATGCCCAGCAAACTGGTCGTGCTGGTCGCGACGGGCTACCTTCAACGTGCCAGTTGTACTTCGTGCTGGATCGCGAAGAGAACAGGATCACCAGGATGAAGGACGAGCAAGAAGACCAACTGAAGATCAAGGATGCAGAGGAGCTGGTTACATTTGTCAAGGTACTACACAAGTTTTCAACTTATTAATATATACATACGATCACTTCTTCTTTTAGAAACCATCATAACTAATATCATATTTCCCAGGCTAATAGCTGCATCCGTTTCCAATTACAACAGTACCTTGATGGTACCGCATCTGTCAACTGCCTCGCCGACAACACTTATGAAGACTGTGGCTACTGTTCGGTTTTGCTGGCTGGTCCAGTCCGTCCCCCCCGCCAAGACCGTCGTCAAGTACCAAGGATATCCATGGAACTCGAGGTGGAAACCACAGAGGACAGTACAGTCGAGCCTCCAGCACCACGCACAACGGTATGCATTCGCCTTTCTCTCTTTACAACAACTTTGTTAGTCTTGAACATGTTTGGCTCATTCCTTTCTCTTTCATTATTAGAACACACCTTCCATCGAATCTGTTGCAGGCCAGCAACAAAGCAACACCATCCACAACACCCACCGTGACTACAACGACAGAGTACTTGAAAAGGCCGAAAACATCTACAGAAGCCAAGTCTGTATTCATTGCGTGCTGGTGTACGGGCAAAGTTGCGGTTACCTACCAAGGGATTCGTTCGGCCACGACGGCTATTGCTTCAAGGAATATAAACGTTTTGATGGTTACCATCGCTGTATCAAATACACGTATGTCTCTGCAGTACCGTTCTTTTTACGGATGTATTATAGTTGCATACTTACTTTACTTTTTTTTTCTTTTTCTGGTGTCATAGACCCGGCATGTGCTTCACATGTGGTATTCCATTCCACAACAGCCTTTATCAATGCAGAAGTAGAGGTTGTAACCCGGCAATCGCAAACACGGTGCTTCCTGCTTGTTGGGCAGTCTTCAACACACGCAACCAAGACGCCGACCGTGCCCGCTTCCTCGCCGAAAACTGTCCGGACATAGACAGCCGTGCCACCTTCCCAACAACGGACCAGGAGTTTGCAAGCTGGTTATCCAACAAGGACCTCGACAATATTGGCAACGCCATGAAACTGTTTTTACAGATTTTCGAAGAGCTTATTGTGGAGGAAGAGCGACACGCGGACCAACACTAAGCCTTTCTTTCCGTCAGCTCTCCTACCTCTTTTCCCTCTTCTCTTGCCCCCTACATACAAATCTGTCTACAACACACACACACACACACACACACACATTTCTCTGTCTCTCTATTTTCATTTATTACAACACACACACATATCTTATATATACTCTTTCTCTCTGTCTCTGTCTCTGTCTCTGTCTCTTTATCACTTTTTAGATTTTCTTTTACCAATAGAATAAACGCTTATCACACCCAACGAACCTGATATAAGCAATATCCTGTCGTGATTTATAAAGCCTGTCGTTATTGAGCAATACATCCTGCTGAAGAGCCTTTATTGTACGCATAACTGTTGTGTGCTGATTTAGTTGGTATTGAGCAGGTCTTGTCGAAATGTTGTGTTCATCATCTACCGCAATTACGAAAAGTTGTTTAGGCAAGTGGTAGAGCTGTTGCCTCCCATTTTCCCCCAAGCACACTCCGTTGTCAGCACCACATTTTATTGGCCGAATCCCGTTGTCATCGTTGTCATTCCGTTGTCATCGGTCGCCACTTGAAAACGTTTGTGGATTTCACACTGTTTTTGCCCAATAAAAGACGCCAATGGTGCCGGAAGCACTATTTCTCCGAGCACTCCTGCTGAACATGCAGCTCAAGTAGATATAACGCAACAGATGACAAGTTTATTTTTGCGGCAGTGTGGTGTCCATGATTATTCTGGTGGTGATGATGACATGATGACGGGGATGACAATAGTAGTAAAGAGACAGAGAATAACAGTAGAGGATCGCAAAAAACGTCGTTCTTTTTGGTGGGTGTAATTTATTTCTTTTGTTGCCTGGTGTATAATAGAATCGCATATCCATCCCCGTTCCTGTCCCTACTCCTTCCAGAATCATCGCAGAGACATGCAACAACAATCGTCGTGTTCAGAAGAAAATGCGCGTTCGATTGGTGGTTGTTGTGTACAATTCGAATCAGTGGATCGTGAGATCGTCATCGTTTTTGTGAATGCTGCTATTATTTTTGCCAGTAGAGTATAATACAATCGCACACCCATCTCCGTTCCTGCTGTTACTCTTTCAAAAACCATCGAAGAGACATGCTACAACAATTGTCGTGTTCGGAAGACGCTGCGCGTTCGATTGGTGGTTGTTGTGTACAATTCGAATCAGTGGATCGTGAGACCGTCGTCGTCTTCGTGGTTGTTACTGTTATTTTTGCTGCTCTATATGTTGCTGTATATAAAATAGCACCGCCATTGTCCATCTTGGCTATACAATGTACAGGAAATCATTAAACAAAAACAAAAAAAACACACACAAGGACTGAGGACAAGAGATGAGTTTCATTCGAGATGCTTTATTGGTGTTGAAAGGAAAAAGTGCGAGATGTGTAAAATTCGAGTGTTGAGATTAGAGAAAGCGTACAAGACGAATGTTGCTTGCGTGAAGAAGATAGGACGAGTGTAGTTCGAGTGGTGTTCAAAAGGAACGTCAGATGCGGCAAAGCTGGATTCCGACGGAGCGTGTGCAAGATGGCAATTCGAGTGTTGAAATGGCGGTGAGCAGTAAGTAATAAAATAATACAAAGAAGTGAAAGAGCGAAAGAGATGCAGAAGCTACCTTTCATATAAAAAAATTTTTCTTTGAGGAGCGCTGCACCTTGAAAGGGACTTTACCCAAACACGGTGCTCAAGACCATGGATGCCATCACCTTTTCGCCTTGCCTTGTCGTTTCCTCACGTTCCTTCTGCCTTTCCCATCCGTTTATGCTTGTAATCAACACTTCTTTACAGCAAAATATTGGTCACTGCCATTCACGTTATCTACTAATATGTGTCCGACACAGGTTAATTATCTCTCTAGTACAGGTACACATACATCAGCACTCAAGAAGTAGATAAAATAGCCAACAATAAAACAATCCAAAATAAGAGGTGGTGGAGAAGAAGAAGAGAGTCCCATATACATCCAAGCTCATCAATTGGAAACTCTAAACCCGGAACCTTAGTAAACCCGGACCAGGACTTGCGCGTTCGACTAAACCTGCTCGCTCACTGGCGTTCGCTGCCAGGCCCCTAAACCCGTTGCGCTTAATACCCTTCTTTTCAGCCTATTGAGTGTCTTAATGCCCCACGATGTCCTATGTTCATCAGTAGCGTAGCTGCTTGAAATCATGACAATGTACTGAGATCTGTTGGATCGCGTGAATAAAAGAATTTGCATCTGTGTCTGTCGTAGGAAGAAGCCTGCATAACAGCGAAAATGCTGCTGTTTCCTTTTTTTTAACAAACATCCAGCTCCACAATAAGCTTCAACGACGACGTGTTGATGCTGATGCTCTCTTTTCAGTTGCAGTTTCCATTTTCAACTGGGCAAACCAGTGTCTCTTACACAGAAAATCGACAATCCGGTCATTTTATTCCGTTGCAATCAAATAGCGTCTTTGCGTCCAAAGACAAATTACAGCAGAAAGCTGTATAGACTGTAGGTATACAACTCATCAGCTTCCACTGACTGGATTTTCATATACGAACATGCATCAGAACCGCAGATGCCACATTTACTAATGCGTTTTTAAGCTTAAAGCACATGGAGCTCTTTTGTATTTCACACGACAACAGAATCTCATTTCATGAAATACCAGTTTATTAAAGCATGCTAATACTATACACTCAAAAAATGCTATTGCTTCCTTACCTGCATATTGCCGTTGCTTTCCACGGAGCCATCGAAGAATATAGCTTTACTGTCATTATATTCATGGTATCCTTCTCATCCTTACCTATGTGATAATGGGATATCGCCATGCCTGGATCCTTGTAGCGATCCTCATTTGCTTCAGGCCGCTCTTGATCTATAATAATATACACGCTCTTTTTCACTGCTGTTCCTCATCGGCAAGATATGCTACGGACACCACACTAACATCGTCGCGTTCGTCCGTGCGTCCTTATTTTGCCATGCTAAGCGGTTCGTTATTTGGAGTACTCGATGGTGAGATATGGCCGTGCACGAATCGCTCCTTTTTAGCTGACTTTGGTGTATATATATATATGATCCACTATAAAGTACACGTGTAGCGTTTCTGGCTGTTGCTCGTCGACACGACATGGTAGAGACACCAGACCAACATCGTCGCCTTCGTCTGCTCGTCCTTATTCTGGCACACTAAACTGCTCGTTATTTGGAGTACTGGATGGCGAGATATCGTCGTGCGGGTATCGCTCCTTCTTTTTAGCTGACTTTGGTGTATATATATAGAATACACTATAAGTGTACGTGTAGCGTTTCTGGCTGTTGCTCGTCGACATGGTATGGTAGAGGCACCAGACCACCAGCGGCACGTTTGTCTGCTCGTCCTGATTCTGGCACACTAAGCAGTTCGTTTTTTGGAGTACTTGATGGTGAGATACAGCCGTGCGGGAATCGCTCCTTTTTTTAGCTGACTTTGGTGTATATGAATATGATCCACTATAAAGTGCACGTGTAGCGTTTCTGGCTGTTGCTCGTCGACATGGTATGGTAAAGACACTAGATTAATATCGTCACGTTTGTCAGCTCGTCCTGATTCTACTGCACTAAACAGTTCGTTATTTGGAGTACTGGATGATGAGATATAGCCGTGCGGGTATCGCTCCTTATTTTTAGCTGACTTTGGTGTATATATATATGATCCACTATAAAATGCACGTGTAGCGTTCCTGGCTGTTGCTCGTCGTCATGACATGGTAGAGACGCCAAACCACAAGCGGCACGTTCGTCAGCTCGTCCTTATTCTGGCACACTAAGCGGTTTGTTATTTGGGGTACTCGATGATGCGATATGGCCGTGCGAGAATTGCTGCTTTTTTTGATTTTGCCAGTTTGCTTGTTAGAAAAAAGAATAAACACGTACCGCCAGGGCTGATGCTCCTTGAAGAAAGCTAATCGCATATATTCGACGTTGTCCTTTCTTTATTCGCATGCTCGTATAGCGTATACAAAAAAAGCGGCCTGTACTGTATAGACTGGTGCAAGTTTTGCTGTCTGTGTGCTGTGGTCATACTTCAATGTGGCACGTCGTTCGTATGGTAATTAACTTTGACTGTTGTCGTGAGATGCAGTAACTTCCGTTTGTTGTAACGTTTGTTGCTGTAGTGCTGCTGTTGCTACTGGAGTACGTTGCTGTCCTCGTCAAGTGGCTAATAGTTTCAGCAATTGCTACTAGTAAAAGAGATTAAACCATTCGCCATCCCAATGCCACAGCTCTTCCAGCATATAAACATCCCTTAAGCTAGATACCTTTTTTTGCAAGCGCCCTTGCTTCAATATGTATAGAATAAAAAGCGGCAGTAAACGAGTGTGCTGAAGAGTAAAAAAAATAAATGATAAAAGAAGTGGAGCTGGCTCCCCTGCTATTTTTCTGTCTTGCTCACCACTTTCCACCAATTACATTGGCCGAATCCCGTTGTCATTCCGTTGTCATCGGTCGCCACTTTAAAAATCCCGTTGTCATTCCGTTGTCATCGGTCGCCACATCAAAAATCCCGTTGTCATTCCGTTGTCATCGGTCGCCACTTCAAAAATCCCGTTGTCATCGATCGCCACTTGAAAAAGTTTGTGGAAATCACACTGTTTTTGCCCAATAAAAACGCCAATGGCGCCGGAAGCACCATTTCTCCGAGCACTCCTGCTGAACACAGCTCAAGTAGATATAACGCAACAGATGACAAGACAAATTTACTTTTGCGGCAGTGTGGTGCCCATGATGATGATAATGTGGTGGTGATTTGATGATGACGAGGATGACGATAGTAGTAAAGAGACAGAGAATAACAGTAGAGGATCGCAAAAAACGTCGTTCTTTTTGGTGGGTGCTAATTTATTTCTTTTGTTGCCTGGTGTATAATAGAATCGCATATCCATCCCCGTTCCTGTCCCTACTCCTTCCAGAATCATCGCAGTGCCATGCAACAACAATCGTCGTGTTCGGGAGAAGTTGCGCGTTCGATTGGTGGTCGTTGTGTACAATTCGAATCAGTGGATCGTGAGACCGTCGTCGTCTTCGTGGTTGTTACTTTTATTTTTGCCAGTAGAGTGTAATACAATTGCATATCCACCGACTGTTCCTGCTGCCACTCCTTTAAAAACCATCGCAGAGACATGCTACAACAATTGTCGTGTTCGGAAGACGCTGCTCGTTCGATTGGTGGTCGTTGTGTACAATTCGAATCCATGGTTCGTGAGACCGTCGTCGTCTTCGTGGTTGTTACTTTTATTTTTGCCAGTAGGGTGTAATACAATCGCATATCCACCGACTGTTCCTGCTGTCACTCCTTCAAAAACAATCGCAGAGACATGCCACTACGACCGTCGTGTTCGGAAGAAGCTGCTCGTTCGACTGGTTGTCGTTGTATGCTATTTGAATCAGTGGATCGTGAGACCGTCGTCGCTTTGTGTGGTTATTGCTGTTATTTTTGTTGTTGTACATGAAATAGCACCGCCATTCTCCATCGTGGCTATACAATGTACAGGAAATCATTAACACAAGAAACAAAAGTACACGCACAAGGCCGCACAGAACGTTCACGAGCAAAAAGACGGCTAGCCTTTACCTCTTTTCCTTGTAAATTTACACCAGATTCAAACAGTAATCGTTGGAGCGAGTCCAATTCCTATAGAAACAAAATCCGTCAACACAATTCTGCTCCATCTACTAATTAAAACATGGCCGCCCTCCCCAATGCCAGAATGTTCTTCAGCGAGGTCGTCATAAGATGTGTTACCTTTTTTTTTGAAACCGTCTTCGCTTTTACATTAAAAAAAAGAGTACAGTAAAGTATTTTTTGTGGCAGAGAAAAATAAAAGTGGAGCGCCCTTTGCTGTTCCCCAGTAGATTCGCCATTTTCCACCAATTACATTGCCCAAATCCCGTTGTCATTCCGTTGTCATCGGTCGCCACTTGAAATAAATTTCCGTTGTCATCGTTGTCATCATTTTCGCCGTGGCGACCAGGTCGCCACGCCGAAAATGATTCTAGGCATCAACTTTTTTAGTTATATCCGTAACTACAATGAACAGCGACCAGAGCAAATCATCCACCATGCAATCAGCGGAACACCCTTCGAAGCTTTAGATCAAAAATTGATAAAGTCCGTCCGTGCCATCTTGTGCGCTTACCTCCACTACAAGAATGGCGGTAATCTGAATCAACTTGGCTACAAGAGAGAACTGAATGAATTGGCGAAAGGTACTTTCCAAATACAAACTTACACAAATTATTTCTAATTCCTCTTTTTCTAGTTGGATTGCCAAGATCTGCCAAGCCTAGCCATACAATAACTGTCGGTTATCGTATGCTGGCTTTCTACAAGCAAGCTGGCGCCTGGCCAATCCTCTTTTCCGACAAGTTTAACTGGCCTTTCTTCCTCTCCGTACGTAACCTTTTTCTTTCTCACCCTACTTTTTTACTAACATACTTTCTTTAGTTCTCCTCGGACAACTGGGCCTATTTGGAGGAAAATGACTTTTCTCCTTTGCGTCCTTTAATCACACCAATCATTCCTACAATGAACTATCTGACATCGTTCGAGAATGTTGGCTTCTTCTTACATCATATTCAGTCATTAGTAAATATGATGGCTGAAGCCAAGAGTCAAGAACGTGCGTATGGCCGTTATTATCATACTTTTGGTCATTAGAAAATTCATTTTGTCTCTCTCTCTCCCTTTCCATCATAACTTTCTTCTCTTTTTCCACCAAATAAAATCATCAATGTCTTCAATAAAAAACATGTCTTCACAAAAAAATGTAGCCTTTTGAAAAAATGATCAAGATACTGTAGAACCTTCTGGAATCTATCAAAGCCAGTCACCATCTCTTTAAAGCTCAGTCTTTAAAGTCAGAAAAAAGTATATAAAGAGCCAACGTTTGAAACACTTTTCTCCTTCCCCCAACTTTTAGTTACTTAAATGTGAGTGTACAGCTGCTCTTTACTATATAAAAGTCCTGGTTCCTTTTCTGTCTTTTTAGTGGGTTTTTCCTCTCTCTTTCCTATTTAGTCACTTGGGTAGATTTTTCTCCCTTCTTTCCTATTTAGTCATTTCATTAGTTTTTTACCTTTCTTTCCTATTTAGTCGTTTTGGTAGATTTTTCTCCTATCTTTCTTGTTTAGTCACTCGGGTAGATTTTTCTCCTCTTTTCCTTTTCAGTCATTTTAGTGGAATTTTCTCCTGTCTTTCCTTTTCAGTCACTTGGAGGATTTTTCCCCTTTCTTTCCTTTTCAGTCACTTGGGTAGAGTTTTCCCTCTCTTTCCTTTTCCGTTCTTTTGGTAGATTTTTCTCCCTTCTTTCCTTTTAGGTTATTTAGGTGGATTTTCCCCTCTCTTTCTATTTCTATCATTCAGTTACATTTTCACTCTTTAGCCTTTATTTGAAAATCATCTTTTTCCCTTTATTTTTAAAAGTGATTCCGATGTACTAATCATTTAACAATAGCTTTTTCAAGAAAACCTCCTTAAACTCAAACATGTCCGCCAATAGCTCCAACTCTTATGCTTCCAAGGTCCGCTCGTGGGCTTCGTTGGCAAAGTCGTTCGTCACTGGCAACAGCCAGTTGCCTATTGAGGACCCGGTTTCGCCTTCGCCTTTGCTGCCGCAGCAAGAGCCTTTCCCTGCTTTGCCTGCTGGCCAATCGTCTCCCTTGTTGGCTTCACCAGCTATTGCTTTGCTCCCTGTACGTCAGGGTAACCGTTCACCTCGTCCAGAACGTAGAAACTCCTTGGAAAGTCTTCCATCGGATTTTAGCTGGGATGATTCCCAAGAGGCTGCTACTTGTAAATATCATTCCTCTCTCATTTTTCTTTCCTATTTACATCTGATTCTCTGAAAATGAAAATGCACTTCTTTTTTTAGCTCCAAAGGCTGCTTCCCCTCCTTTGTTAAAAAAGAGAAAGGTTGTAGAATCAAGCTCTCCAGTAGGAAATGCTCATTCTGGTGCACGTACAAACCAGTCGCTAGTTGCTCCTCGTCGTTCTGCCTTGGAAAAAGGAAAGTTCCGGGCTCAGCCCAGTGCTGTACGTACACAGCAACCGGTATTCCAATCTACCCAAAAGTCGTCAATTGCAATTTCAGAGCGTTCAGATATCAGCCAAGGTAAACTTATAAAAGTATTCACACTGTCATTTTCTACTTATTAAAAATAATTCAATTGTCAAACTTTCAAAACACTTCAGATAATCGCAAACCTACTCTAAGCAAAAGTATGTATCCATAGTCATTTTACTCTTTTACAATCTCTAATTTTTTACATCCTTATAGTCTTCAAAAGACGTCCAGCTCCTGTGATCTCGTCTACACCACTTTCCGCCCAGGCATCTTATCCCCAATCAGCTCTGCCTTCATCAACATCATCATTCACCCACCGTCTACACCAAAACATTATCGATGCAAACATACATGATAGTGGCAGTAACTATAACCCTAGTCGTTCGGCACATTCCTCTACATCTAGTGGTTCAGAAAGTGAATCTAGCAATAATAGCGGTACTGAAAGCGATAGTACAGAGCCGGGTACATCGCAACCTACACAGCATTCAGGTATTCTTTGCGGTATCGATGAATGCATTTTATATTTTTCTTCAAAATCTGCTCGTAAGCGACACATTCGCAAAACACACCAGAAAAAAGTAAATGTCAAGTATCCCAACAATAATGGTATGTATCTTTCCTATGACGTTTACCTTTTATATTACATTGAAATACTGATGACTTTATAGGAAACGTAACTGCACTTCTTGTCGATGCCAAGCGATATGTCCAATGCCGTTGTGGGTTTAAAACTACCCACTTTCAAGTAATGCAGCGCCACTGTCAAAACTGTGGTTTGCCAGTAGCTGCACCAACTGAGCAACCAACTGTCACTGTACCTGCACCAGATGCTTCATTATTAAGCAATCATGCAATCATTGCCAATGCCTTTACTCGTCTGGAACCTGCCTTTGGCCAAACGTCAAATGTTGATACCGACCGCAAGCTTATCCCATGGTTTTTTGTTCACACAAAGTGGTATGACATTGTCGAACAGTGGAAAACAGGTACTTTTTTTTTACTTTGATAGCTATTCTACATTTATAGCATTGTCAACTTGCTCACTATTCTTTATAGCACACAACCAACACCAACAACAACATCCTAATCGTACATCAAGAAACATCCCTGTCACTATCTACGATTTAACAAAGAAAATCCATGCAGAGGAAAATGTGCTAAAAGTTGTAGCAAAAGTTAATAAGCAGCTTTTTGTCCGCTTGCACAACTCTATTCCTGAAAAAGACTATACCCTTCGTCGTTATCTTAAACAGAAAAAGTAAGTGTCGAAACTATCTACTTTGTTTCAGTCATCCACTCTAACTTATTTGCTTTTCTTTAGACTCTCCGAACCACTCCCTGATCACGGATTCAACCAACTTGAGCGGCCCACTATCCAACGGTATACCCAAACTGGCGCCAATCTATTAACCTTCTTACTTCGCATCCGTCGTTCTCCTCACTGGTCTTTTGTTTTGGGTACCTGGTCTTCCACTATTTCTACCATACTCACCAATATCGCAACACTGTCCACAAATGTCAATCCAGCCCAATTATCAACACACACCGCCGCACAGATTGAATCAGAAATCTGTAAATTGTGGATGGCATTATTGAAAGAAGAAAAACGTTTTGATGTCGCAACCAATGGATATACCATTGCTCGGTTTGTTATTGCTTCGTCCTTGCAATTCAATGGGCAGTTCAAAGACGTCACCTCCATCGCACCTTTTATTTCGCAGATCAAGTACTGGTTCCGCTTACTTTTACTTAACGATATTTACACACGCCATACAAATCAAAACTTAATTACAGTGTAAGTTCTTTGCTTTTTCCATTCTACATTACACCTTCCACACTTGCCTAACAAACTCTTTTTTAGCTTTACCACAAATTACCAAGATTACTTGATCGATGGCAAGTCGTCTGCATATGCTGCTATTGCCGAATACAGCCGGATTGCGTCAATCTCTGACTCGTCAGAATTTGTCACTGACAAAATCACATGGACACCACACACAAACCATCTGTCACTTGCTATGGTCGAAACGAACGAGCGCATTCATGTACATGATTTGCGTCTCTTAGTCACCAACTTAAAAACCAGTATACAGCAAAACATCAACAAACTCACCTTTAACATCGACCTCAACAACCTTCTTCAATTCCGCAACAACAAACCCATACATCTGTACGACGATTTCAACAATCGTGATATCAATTATTCATTTTTTACCGACCCAAAAAACAACCTCCGGCATCAATTTGGCCACATCCTTCACCACATACACAGCACACCACACTTATCCCGTCATTATATTCAACATATAACAAACAACAAAACAACTTACAATCTGTCCACCATTAAAAATTACATCACCACAGCTGAACATATCCAACGCGATTTGTTCATGCTAATGCACCTCACATACGGCCAAACAGCTCGGGCCACAGAGCTAGAAGGCACTTTACTACAAAATACGACACATGCAACACGCAACTTATACTGGTCAAATGAACATCAAACATTGATGCTTCTAACAACGTACCAGAAAACACGTAACATTAAACAACGCGACCAAGCTATCGCCCGTTTTATCCCTCACTCTCTTGTCCGCTTGTTTCTTAACTATATCACCTTCATCCGTCCCATAGAAAGGTATTTACATTTTAAAAGTCTACCATGCAATGTCTAACTCTATTTATTTCACTAGCCTCTTCATTTATGAATGCTCAAATTCCGAACAAAAAATGCTTGATACGATGGCATACTTCTTTGTGCGCAATGGCGTAAAAATGTCAGCCGACCTTCTCCGCACATATTTTCAAGCCCGCTGGCATCAACTCCTTCCTTCTCGTCTGAGTTTCCAAGATTACCGCCATGTATCAGTCGCATTTTCAAGATATCACATCCAACATTTGCTGGCTCATCATGGCTCAAATTATACAGTGGACCTGCAGGCAGGCCACTCGTCCAAAACTGCCGCACATAACTACGCACAAGCATCGACCGACTCAAAAGCACTTTCTTCAGTAGCAATAGAAGAGTATTTTATTGCTTCTGAAATGTGGCATGATTTTCTTGGTATGTTATCTGCGTCCTTATAATTTCACAACCATTCATTGATATATTCACCATTCTTCTATTACAGGTGTCGGCCCTGGGCGTCATCTCTTTCCGGGTGCTATTCCGCAGGCGGAGCAGGATAGAGTTGCTGTCCAACACGGACAATTTCTGGCAAATGTTGCTGCTGCTGAGAACGTTGCATTGCTCGAGATGCAACACCGTTTGCAAGTGCAAAATGACTTGGACAGGCGCCAGTCAACAACCACTTCGACACCACCAGCACTTCCGCAAGGTACATCCTTTTTTTTCATCAACCTTACATGTAAAATCATAATTAATATTGCTCTCTACTGTAGGATCACCTGTCACACCACAGCTGCTTAATGCACTTGGTAAAGCAACCAACTCGCTGTCGCCTTCCTTCCGCTCATTTGAACAGGCACAGCTTGTCACCACCGTCATCTCCCGGAAATCTAGCATACTTGCCATCCAACCTACAGGCTCTGGTAAGTCCCTGCTATTCCTTGTCCCTGCACTAGTCGAGCCGCACTTGACAACAGTTGTTGTTGTTCCTCTCGTTGCACTTTTGGCCGATATGAAACGGCGCATTCAGCAAGCTGGGTTGTCTGTAATAGAATACACTCCCAATATTACTATGCAGCACCCCTTGCCCAACATCATCATCGTCCAAGTGGAACATGCCAGCAGTCAACGGTTCCTAAATATTGTCCAGCAAGTAAACGACCATAATCAGCTAGCCCGAGTCGTAATTGATGAGGTGCATACAGCAATCACATGGCGTTCATTCCGTCCGGCATTATATACACTCCTTTTCCTCCGTTCACTCACCGTACCATTCCTTCTTTTATCCGCAACAATTCCACCATCATTCGAATCCGACTTACATGACATGTTTGGCGCAGACCTTTCAATCATACGACAGCCGTCAATGCGACCAAACCTCTGTTATAAAATCATCAACACTACTACTCCGCAAGCTGCAGCAATATCACACCTACAAGCTCAGTATTTACCATCATCATCACCATCTTCAACGATCATCTACTGCTCTGCAGTAGATGCAACAACATCCATCAGCAACAAGCTTAAACAAGCACTACCGCACCACACCACACAAATATCATACTTCCATCGAAATCTTTCAGTGGAAGAAAAACATGAAAGAACCACTGCCTTTGTTTCCGGCGATTTAAAGATTATGGTTGCAACAAGTGCATTTGGCGCCGGTATCGATTGCTCTACCATCTCGACGGTAATTCACCTTGGCGGCTCTGCATCAATCCTTGATTATGCTCAAGAAACTGGTCGCGCTGGTCGCAATGGTTCTCCTGCTCGGTGTCTGTACTTTGTTGACGTTGAACGCCAACAAAGACAAATACAAAGTCTGAAAAGAGTAAGCCGGCACCTATCCCCGTGGCAAGCATTCAATGATGTCTTTTTAGCATCAAAGTGCATCCGGCAGATACTTGCAGAGTCTTTAGACTCTCAAGTTACCAACTGCTTTGGGTACGGTAATGTCGAGCTTTGCTCTTATTGCCAAAAAATCAAAGGTATACACATAGTTTCATTTTACTATTCAAATTATTAGACACTTAAGCTTCCAACCTATTTGTAGATTCTCCTCTCCCTCCTTCTACTACTGTCCGCCCTTCAACCGATTGGATTATCGATCATACACCACCATCAATTGTATGTATACACAAAGTCATCTTTGCTATTATTCTGTCAGCATTTTGTACTAAACTATAAACCTTTCCTTAGCCGACCCCTACTGATGCATATCTTGGTCTTTCTCGAAAGAGAAAGTATATATCAGATGCTGACAATTTTAAGTCAGTTATGATGATAGCCAAGGATCACTGCATACCTTGCTTGTTTACTTTTGGCATAGCCGAAAGTGAGCATACAACCTCTCTCCAATGCATTGCTCATATTGGTCAATGTTTCCGTTGCTTTGGTGACCACTATGTCTCTAACCCAGCATGTGTAAAACCAGTAAGGGAGGGCTTTTGCAAGAAATGCCTTGTGCCTAACCAGTGGAACCAAACCATCTTCCATGATGGTAACTGGTCGAACTGTAGTGGTACATATGAGGACCTTTTGTACCGTCTCTGCTGGGCAGCCTATCGGCGTAAGCCCCAATTCATACGCCAAGCGGGCTATAGCAAAAACCACCTTACGGCAATCGAAATACAACAAGACTTTGCCTATTGGCTTATAGCTGCTGGCCCCTACACATATCCAAATAACGCCATGTATTTAGGCCATATAATTTTATCACACTTCTTCATCACATAGAACCTTTACCTCTCTTCTCTCCTCTTTTCGATTTTTTATATATACTATTATTATATCTTCTTCTCTGCTCCCCTTTTTATCTTTTATATTAGATCTCTCTTGTCTCTTTTATCTTGTATCCCTTTCTCTCTTTTTGACTCTTATTCTTTCTATTCTTATATTCTTAAATATATTTTACTTATCAAATGGATCTATACTTTAAAAAATCGTTGGGGTAGACCTAGGTCTACTAGGCATACTTAGTTGAGATTACCCTTTCCTCAATATTAAATGGCTTACATCTCTACAACGTATTAATGAAGTAGGACTTTTCATCATAATAAATCGTGTTCCTGGACCATTTCTTTATCCAAAGATCAAATAAAAATTGTGAGTATACCTGGGGTATACCTAGGGTATACTGGGCATACTTAGTACGGATTGCCTTTGCTCAATATTAAATGGCTTATATCTCTACAACTTATTAATGAAGTAGGACTTTTCATCATAATAAATCGTGTTCCTAGACCGTTTTTCTATCCAAATATCAAATACCAATTTTGAGTATACCTGGGGTATACCTGGGGTATACTAGGCATACTTAGTACGGCTTACCCTTTGCTCAATAATAAATGGCTTATATCTCCACAACTTATTAATGAAGTAGAACTTTTCATCATAATAAATCGTGTTCCTGGACTATTTCTTTATCCAAAGATCAAATAAAAGTTGTGAGTATACCTGGGGTATACCTAGGGTATACTGGGCATACTTAGTACGGATTGCCTTTGCTCAATATTAAATGGCTTATATCTCTACAACTTATTAATGAAGTAGGACTTTTCATCATAATAAATCGTGTTCCTAGACCATTTTTCTATCCAAATATCAAATACCAATTTTGAGTATACCTGGGGTATACCTAGGGTATACTAGGCATACTTACTAGAGATTACCCTTTGCTCAATAGTAAATGGCTTATATCTCCACAACCTATTAATGAAGTCGGACTTTTCATCATAATAAATCGTGTTCCTGGACTGTTTTTCTATCTAAATATCAAATAAAAATTTTGAGTATACCTGGGGTATACCTAGGTATACTAGGTATACTCCACCTACTAAGTAATCGCCGTGGCAATTCTATATGTTGTGGTCATGCTGTGATGCAGGCAAGTCAATGGTATTGTAATTAACTTTGCCCGTTATTATTATCAGGTGCCGTAGCTTCCGTTTGTTGTAACAGTTGTTGCTGTAG
>NW_026516891.1:0-35175 GCF_025766255.1 Zychaea mexicana | reverse complement strand
TACAGTTGGGAGGTTAATCTATTTGCGTTTGCTAATATACAATCTGTTATAGTCCAAGACATGCATTCGTTTCAAGTTACAGCAATATCTCGACGGTCGCCCATCCTTGAACTGTCTTGCCGACAGTGAAGCTGTGGAGTGTGGCATCTGTCACGACTTATCACAACAATCACACCATGAATCTTCCTTGTCGTTGTCTGTTCGGTCAGCCAATGCCCTGCAAACACAGACGCGGCAGGAAGTTCCATTGATCTGCCGCCCCTTCACATGTAAGTCAAGTATATGTTTTTGTAGCTTATTGTTTAGAGGTTCAATTTTACTCATCGTGTATATATTTTACTTGTCACACTTACCAGCCTCCAATGCAACGACGACGACAGCAATCACCACCTGCCCTCCACCCTGTTGCTGCCTTTGTACACGCGCAGGTTGAATGAAAGAAGTCCCGGCACACCTACTTTCTTTTGTATCTCAGCACCAAGTGCTCGTTACACAGTAAAAAAAATATCATTAAATACTACAGACGCAGGGCTATCAGATGATATAAATTTGATTCCATAAAAGGCAATGGTGGTGATACAGGAATTACTCAAAAAACTGGAAATTTTATAGATAAAGTACAAAATATCTTCTACTATCTATCCTTTCCCTTTCTACTTCTTTTTGTACTAGGACCAGGCTAGTAGTCATTGTCATCTATATTATTATAAATAAACATAGCTTGATGTTAGTATCAGTAATATTAGCTTAGGTATTAAAGAATAATAAAGGACACTGTTTATGAGACACTTGTAGGCAAGTGCTTAGAATGATTACAATCATTCTAGAATTTCGACTACCGTCTCAAAGACCAGCTACACCTTCAAAAAAATCAAAGACTTTTTCTCGGACCACCCCTATTTATAATGATCATTATCTTTTATTTAAAAATAAAATTTAAAAATTAAATTATATTTTAAGAATAAAAAAAATTATAATCAATAAATTATTAAACAGTCTTCTATGCTCAAGTTGGTTTTCAGCCCATTTCTCCTTTTTTGGTATATGTTTGAAACTCCGACGTACCTTTTATGGGATTCAGTGACGTCAATTTTACTATATCGGGTATTTTTACGTTACACAGATTTACTTATATATATACTACTTATATACTATATATAGTGCGCGCCGTGTTTTCTTTCATAGATCCGTTACACCTTACGACGATCATTCGCAGCACGACTACTGCAAAAGGTGCTTCACCAAGCATGGTTTATATGGCATGTGCCTCACCTATAAGTATGTAGCCTTAATACCAAGTTCTCGTATTTTCTTTTTTTTTTCTTTACTAACCTGCGTTCAATTATTCTGTACTTTGCTTCACAGGCGCTTAATGTGTTTCAAATGTGGCCTGCCATTCAATCATCCCCTCTATCACGGCAATGGTGAGGAATGCAATGCGCTGATCAGGAACGCTGTGTTGCCAGCCTGTTGGGCTATCTTTCAGAGCGAGGACACCGAGGATCAAGAGTGGTTAGTCGTTGCATACAACGCTATCCATCGCTCCAACCAGCACCAAAAGACAGATCCATTCCCGGCAACCAAGACAGCATTCGCTCAGTGGTTATCAGACAAGGATGACGGCAGCCATGTCAACAATGCGATGAAGCTATTTGATAAGATAGTTTCTGAGCTTCTTTCTTGTTAGCCATAGCTTCTCTTTTTCTCTTCCCTCTTTCTTGCTCTCTCTCTCTCTCTCTCTCTCTCTCTCTCTCTCTCTCTCTCTCTCTTTCTCTTCTCTTTGTCTTTCTCTCTCTCTCTTTCTCTTCTCTTTGTCTTTCTCTCTTTGCTTTTTTGTCATATTTGACCTTTTTACAATAATAAATATATATACTACCACACCTCTTCGTTACTGTGCCCATCCTTGATTACATTGCTAGTTCCATCGGAACAGCTTTCTCATTTGGACGTGTCCTGAGCTTATTATTTAAGAGCGTCGTAATCTGTATCTATGGTGACTTGAGAAACTACAGACATTGATTGTTGCAACTCTGGCAATGGCTGCAGTGAAGCAGTGTAGATACCATCTAGTGTAGATACACGTCATAAGCCAACCATTGTATCCTCACAACGGTATATCTAACGAGCAGCTCCAAACTAACATCGTCGTCGTTGATCATCATCGTTGTCGCCTTGCCGTTGAATAGGAACTATTACAGTGATGTCAAACGGTGTTGCTCCTTCCAACATTCAAAAGTTGCTTGACTTCGGCTGTTACCTTTTGCCTTTTTTTCACAGATACCAGTTTCCAGTCATTTCATATCATGTTGGTAAAGAATTATTTTTGTTGGAAGTTGCCGACTTCACTACTACAAAAAAGTACTTTTACAATTGACAGTGGAAAGAAGGTGAATGCGATACGTTTTGTAGTGGGAAAGTATTAAAAACAGAACCCACAGCACACCACCATCGCCGTAGCTTTTTTCTGCTAAAACAAATGCGGCAAGTGCCATTCACGTTATCTGCTAAATCGTGTCCGACATAAGCTTATCATCTCTCAATACACGTACAAATACATACAGCATTCAAGAAGTATATAAAATAGCCAACAAATAAAACAATCCAAAATAAGAGGTGGTGGAGAAGAAGAAGAGAGTCCCATATACATCCAAGCTCATCAATTGGAAACTCTAAACCCGAAACCTTAGTAAACCCGCACCAGGACTTGTGCGTTCGACTAAACCTGCTCGCTCACTGGCGTTCGCTGCCAGGCCCCTAAACCCGTTGCGCTTACACGCCCTTCTTTTCAGCCTATTGAGTGCCTTAATGCCCCACGATGTCCTATGCTCATCAGTAGCGTAGCTGCTTGAAATCATGACAATGCAGTAAGATTAGTCGGATTGCGTTAACAAAGCGGTTGTATCTGTGTCTTTATAAGCATGAAGCCTGCATATAAGCGGAAATGCTTCTGTTCCTTATATTCACAAAATCCAGCTCCACAACAACAAGCTTCAACGACGACGTATTAATGTTTATGTTCTCTTTTTAGGTTACAGGTTTTATTTTTAATAAGCAATCCAGTGTCTCTTTCACAGGAAAAGCCACAGACCGGCCTTTTTATTCCCTTTGCAATCAAATAGCGTTTCCTTCATCACTATAGCATCAGCAGAAATAGCCAAGATCACATACCAATTATCCTTGTCTAAGATTAGATAGTTTGCTGGATCGAAGCCTATATGTGTGCAAAGATGATGTGAGTAAGACTCCCTGTTCGTAAGAAATAGATTCGAAAATGATCGGTGCTGTAGCTGTTCGGTGTAATGGTATGATAGATACATCTTTGCTTGTATGTTTCCAAAGACCCACCATCGTCATAATTAAAAATTAGTGCTAGATACCGTCTTTCTTTAAATGGTGCTGTGTATCTTATCTTCTCTTTAAAAAAAGTATCGGCTGGCATAGAGCATATTCAAACAAGTTCGCCTGTACGTGCAATGGCGTTGCTAAAGTCAGAATACAACGGCTTTGACAGCAATTGAAATGACCAATGATGAACTGTGTATAATTTGTGTTGTGTATTCGTTCGTCAAAGTTTTTTAAACATGTTTGAGTGCTGTGGATACGATTGCCGCCTAGCCAGAATCCAGGGTCATCAGTCGTCATTTGAAAATAATGGTTCGTTTGGGTCATCGCTGCTAAATTGTCCGTTCGTTATGGACTATTCGACTAATTAAATGTAGCGGATGGTCTGGGAGCACTATTTATCCAGCCGCCAATCATTGCAGTTGCTCATTGGTCAGATTCCGGGGTCAACCCGGGGTCATTCATCGCCACTTGAATACAAACTTAGGGGTCATCGTTATTATAACGTCTTTAAAGTCAAATTACAGCAGCAAAGCTTATAGAACATAGTATACTACTAGCAACTTCCATTAACCAGATTTTCACATACGAACATGCATCGGAACCGCAGACGGCACATTTACCAACAAGTTTCAAGTTTAAAACATCTCGAGCTGTTTTTGTATTTCACACGGCAACAGAATCTCATTCCACAAAATACCAATTTATTCCAGCATGCTAATATTATACACTCAAAAAATGCTATTGCTTCCTTACCTGCGTATCGCCGTTGCTTTCTACAGAGCCCTCGAAGAATAGCTTTATTGTCATTATATCCTTGATATCCTTCTCTTCCTTACCTATGTGATAATGGGATATCGCCAGGCCTGGATCCTTGTAGTAATCCTCATTTGCTTCAGGCCGCTCTTGATCTATAATAATCCACACGCTCTTTTCACCGCAGTTGCTCGTCGACATGGTATGATAGAGACACCAGATCAATATCGTCACGTTCGTCAGCTCGTCCTTATTCTACTGCAGTAAACGGTTTGTTTTTTTGGAGTACTGGATAGTGAGATATGGCCGTGCGGGAATCGCTCCTTTTGGCTGACTTTGCTGTATATGTATATGATCCGCAATAAAAGTGCACGCGTAGCGTTCCTGGCTGTTGCTCGTCGACATGACATGGTAGAGACACCAGACCACCAGCGGCACGTTCGTCTGCTCGTCCTTATTTTACTGCACTAAACAGTTTGTTATTCGGATTACTCGATGATGAGATATAGCCGTACGGGAATCGCTCCTTTTTTTGGCTGACTTTGGTGTGTATGTATATGATCCACTATAAAATGCACGTGTAGCGTTCCTGGCTGTTGCTCGTCGACATGGTATGGTAGAGACACCAGATCAATATCGTCACGTTCGTCAGCTCGTCCTTATTCTACTGCAGTAAACGGTTCGTGTTTTTGGAGTACTGGATGGTGAGATATGGCCGTGCGGGAATCGCTCCTTTTTGGCTGACTTTGCTGTATATGTATATGATCCGCAATAAAAGTGCACGCGTAGCGTTCCTGGCTGTTGCTCGTCGACATGACATGGTAGAAACACCAGACCACCAGCGGCACGTGCGTCTGCTCGTCCTGATTCTGGCACACTAAGCAGTTCGTTTTTTGGAGTACTTGATGGTGAGATATCGTCATGCGTGAATCGCTCCTTATTTTTAGCTGACTTTGGTGTATATATATAGGATACACTATAAGTGTACGTGTAGCGTTTCTGGCTGTTGCTCGTCGACATGCCATGGTAGAGACACCAGACCAACATCGTCGCCTTCGTCTGCTCGTCCTTATTCTGGCACACTAAACTGTTCGTTATTTGGAGTACTCGATGGTGCGATATGGCCGTGCACGAATCGCTCCTTTTTAGCTGACTTTGGTGTATATGAATATGATCCACTATAAAGTGCACGTGTAGCGTTTCTGGCTATTGCTCGTCGACATGATATGGTAGAGACACCAAACCACCAGCGTCACGTTCGTCTGCTCGTCCTTATTCTGGCACACTAAACGGTTCGTTTTTTTGAGTACTGGATGGTGAGATACAGCCGTGCGGGAATAGCTGATGCTTTTGTCTGCCAATTTGCCTGATTAAAAAAAAAAGAAATAAACACGCACCGCCATGGCTGATGCTACTTGAACAAAAGCTAATGCAACATAATCGACGTTGTCATTTCGTTACTCGCGTGCTCGTTTAACTTAAGAAAAAAAGTGATCTGTGCTGTAAAGACTTGTGCAAGTTTTACTACCTTGATGTTGTAGTCATGCTGTGATGCAGGCAAGTCAACGCTATTGTAATTAAGTTTGACCGTTATAATTATCAAGTGCCGTAGCTTCCGTTGGTTGTAAGGCTTGTTGCTGTGGTGCTGCTGTTGCTGTTGGAGTAGGTTGCCGCCCTCGTCAAATGGCTATAGTTTCACATTTACTAGTAGTAAAAGAGAATAGATCATTCGCCATCACAATGCCACTTTTCTTTTAACAACTTGACATCTCAAAACTAAATACCTTTTTTCTTGCAAGCGCACTTGCTTCAATATGTTTCGAATAAAGACGGCAGTAAACGAGTGTGTTATGGAGCAAAAATAAAATAAAGTGGAGCTGGCCCTTCTGCTATTTTGCTGTCTTGCTCATCATGTTCTGGTAATTTGATTGGCCAAAACCCGGGGTCAGGCCGGGGTCGTCCGTCGCCACATAAACTGAAATCTCGGGGTCATCGGGGTCACTCGTTATTATTGAGCTTTCAAAGGCAATTTACAGCAGCATCGCTGTATATACCGGGGGTATGCTCCAGGAACTTTCACAGATTGGAATATAGTATACAAACATGCATAATAACCGCAGATGCCACATCCATTAATGAATTTTTCAGCTTAAAGAGTATAGAGCACCTTTGGCACAATGCACGACAACAGAATCTCATTTCATAAAATACCAATTTATTAAAGCATGCTAATACTATGCACTCTCTATTACTTCCTTACCTGCACATAAGCGTCACCACCACAGAGCTATCAGAAAAAACCAGCTTTGCTACGATTATCTCTATCATATGCTTCCCATCCGCATCTATAAAACAACGGGATATTGCTATGTCTGGATCCTTGTCGTACTAATGACTTGCTTGAAGCACCTCTTACATATAATCCGCACGTTCTTTTCACCGCTGTTGCTCGTCGTAAAGACATGGTAGAGACACCAGACCATCATCGTCACGCCAGTCAACTCGTCCTTATTCTACTGCAGTAAACGGTTCGTTATTTGGAGTACTGGATGGTGAGATATCGTCGTGCGTGAATCGCTCCTTTTTTTGGCTGACTTTGGTGTATATATATGATCCACTATAAAATGCACGCGTACCGTTCCTGGCTGTTGCTCGTTGACATGATATAGTAGAGACATAAGACCACCAGCGTCACGTCCGTTTGCTTGTCCATATTCTGGCAAACTAAGCGGCTCGTTATTTGGAGTACTGGATGGTGAGATATCGTCGTGCGTGAATCGCTCCTTTTTTTGGCTGACTTTGGTGTATATATATGATCCACTATAAAATGCACGCGTACCGTTCATGGCTGTTGCTCGTTGACATGATATGGTAAAGACATCAGACCACCAGCGTCACGTTCGCCTGCTCGTCCTTATTCTGGCAAACTAAGCGGCTTGTTATTTGGAGTACTGGATAGTGAGATATCGTCATGCAGGAATTGCTGCCTTTTTGTTTTGCCAGTTTACCTGAGAAATAAAAAGAATAGACACGTACCGCCATGGCTGATGCCCCTTGTAGAAAGTTAATGGCTTTTCTTTTTTACGGTATACGAGGTTGCAAATAACAAGGTGAAAACGTCGAGTATATGCGGCCTGTACTGTGCAGGCTGGTGCAAGGTTTGCTGCTTTGATGTTGTAGTGGTGCCGCAATGCATGCAAGTCATTTGCGATTGTAATTAACTTTGACCGTTATTATTATGGCGTGCCATAGCTTCCGTTTGTTGTAAGGCTTGCTGTAGTGCTGCTGTCGCTGCTGGAGTACGTTGCCGCACTCGTCAAATGTCTATAGTTTCAGCAATTGCTAGTAATAAAAGACAGTAGACCATTGACCATTACAAAGCCACGATTCTTCCAGCAAATGAACATCCCTTGAATAAGATACCTTTTTTTTGTAAGCGTCCTTGCTTTAATATATATTAAAAAAACAGGCAGCAAGCGAGTGTTGTGCTATAGAAGAACAAAAAAAAGTAAAAAAAAGAGGAGCTGGTTCTCCTGCTATTTTGCTGTCTTGCTCATCACGTTCTGGTAATTTGATTGGCTAAATCCCGGGGTCAGTCCGGGGTCATTCGTCGCCACTTGAATTGAAATGTCGGGGTCATCGGGGTCACTCATTTTCGCTGTGGCGACTTCGTCGCCACGCCGAAAATGATTCTAGGATGATAAGGTAATGTGAAAATTTAGTAAAGGGTATGACAAGTAGAGTACAATCAGTATAGAGGGTAATTTTTGATAAGTAATATGTAATCGTCTTAAAAACGGCGCACTGGAATATTGATTCCGACTAAACTACGGACCAAAACATGTGTTTGATATGCGGGCATCACAATAGATTGAGATTGGTCATCCAAAGAATCATTCAGATCTGATAATGGAGCTACTTACTGTACTGGCTCACTTGAAAATAACCGCAGTACTAGCTCATTATTTTCCACCTTTGCAAATTGTGATTTTGCGATTGTAGGGAGGAATCTGACACCATCGAGTGATGTATATAGTTTATGTGCAAATGCATCTGCATCTGCACCTCTATTATTCTCCAAAAGGTGGCGTGTAATGATAATATATGCGGCTCGGGATGCAAAGTTTGAGTATGGCCCTTTTTTAATTTGTGTATACGCCACAACATTAATATCCGTTGGAGGTGGATATATGTTTAGTATAGCATCAGATGGAAGTGTGGTTGCCCTACTAGGTTTAACCCCATTCTCCTATTTTAGAGTCATTTTTGTTATTGTTAGTATATCTATATATTCACAGTAAATTTAAAGAATTATTGCTTACGCTAAATACATCGGAATATTCCCCACAAAAGTGTTCGAACGTCAACCGATTATGCATGTATCGAGGGCTTTTAAAACGGCTAGTATAAGTAACAGGGGTGCTATCTTGATTGGATCGCCGGCGCGTACCATCTTGTTTACTTAGTTTGGCCCACATTTCCTTTACAAGTTCATTCCGTAGGTATGTTATCGTATCATCAGTAATACCATCTCGAATATAATCAAGCACTGATGTAATAAAGGCCATATTATTGAGGTACTGATCAAAGTAGTGTCTGTTGATAGCTACTGGCCGTAGATGAAAGGTATGATCCTCTATTAGTAGAGGAGTGGTTGTTGGTAAAAGAGAAGTTTCTAATCTCTCTATTGCACGATGACCTGAATGGACCTCTATCCATGTTTGTGTATCAAGTATAGCCGCAAAGTACTCCAAGTTGAATGGATGTTCTATGTATAGATCCCTATGAAAGCTAGTAGTCCAGATATCTACCATAAAGAGCAGGTTTGATACAGGGCATGCAAACTTTTCAACTATACTTTTTGTCAAATCCCATTTTGAATGATGGGGTGGACGAGAAAATAGAGAGGAGACCAAGTAGGCCATTATTGGATATGCAGAGAGCCGATCTACGCGATACTTTAGATCACATTGAATCTGAAGACTATTGATTGCATACTCAATAGCATCCATATACATGCTCCAGTAGGAAGCAATGTCATTAGATGTTTCCCAGTGTAGATATTGGCGGCATTCCCTACAAATACATATAATTTAGTAAGAATCAATTATTCTTTGCCAATAAGTATACATAATAGATATACAAGTATAACATACCAGACACGATGATGCACTGCATCAATATTTACTAATGCACTTGCAGTAGACATGTGAAGCTCTAACCGAGCACCCCAATTTCGGTTGCTAATTCCGATACATGAATCTTGGATAAAGCGCTAATTAGAATGATTTAAGTTATTTAAGTATATACATTCAATGTAATTATATTCTAATAATCATAATAATAATACCTTATAAGCTCTAAAGGGTTGCCCCGCATTAATGAGCAGCTCTGGTTTGTAATCTTTTCCAAAGCGGTAGTTATCTTGTCCAGGGTTGTAAAATGGTTGCTTTATCTTGTGGTATGCAACAATTTTTTTTATGCCTTACATTGACTGTTCTTGTGGCAAAGACTGTCCTTTTACAGTATATTGAAAGCCTGATAGAGACTTCCAATTTGAAAAAGGGTCATGCCTATAGTTACTTTTTGTCAATGTAACATCTCCGAGGAAGCGCCGTATGAAGTCTGCATGACCACCGAATGCACGGTCACTACCAGTAGCACTCCATAACCCAACTAAAGGGGTATGTGATACTGGATGAAACTCGAACCCTAAGTCAATCGTTGAGTCCCGAGGATTAACTGTATACCAATTAATATCCAAAAATGAACTGCCAAGGTCCAAGTGAAGGTCTTCATATGGATGCTTTAACCCTATTCCTTTGGTATAAAAGAAAAAGCCTTGAAACCGAGCTACCCTCTGATCTTGGCTACTACTAGTAATCGACCTCATAGTCTCACATAATTGCTGGCAATACACTGGAGGGATATATGTGCCATACAGATTATGATGACCTCTAGAATTCTGCAGCCTATACCCATCAGTATGATATGAGATACCAAAGTTATTACAAATGAATGCAGGTAAGCATTGGTACATCGCAGGACAGAGAACAAGGTCTACAAAGTCTGAGATAACCTCTGTAGTAATCTCTTTACTAGATGTCAATGACATATTATCACCATATAGTCTTGGAAAGTGGATTGAGGTCTACATAATATTGATATTATTATCTACATTCACTATTGATAGAAATATAAGATGTTGTAAAACATTTTACTATACCTTGAACCTATTATTGTATCCAAACTGACCAAGTAATAGGTATGGAACTTTGTTTAAAGGAATGGATTTTCCACGTCGAGACCCTTAGTTAATAATGTAACTCATTGTTTATTTAATCTTGTATTTATGCGGACGAAGGGTTATTGAAAATGGACCGGCTGCAGGTATTATTTTTGTCTGGAAATCCATTGAGTCAATATCATAATAGAAATTCAGGTCTACTTGGCGGCTATTAGATGGTTTAACAGCAACCAGTAGGTTGTCCTCATCTTCAACAACAATGCCTGCAAACATTGCCTCTAGGAGTGCATATTCATCGAGCCCTTGGCATAGTAGAACAAATGTATTGAACGTTACAACCTGGTTTACTATAGAATTAATAGCTATATATATTAGTATAATATATCTATTAATGACAGCATAATATAATATATAATAACGTACAGTTTTTTATGTCTAAAATTCGCTCTTGGAACTGCATGCGTAGATTTTCTGGTTGATACCGATACATCGAGTTACGAATAACAGTAGTTGCTTCTTCATCTTCTAACTCATTTTCTTCAGATTCATCACTATCTTCATCAGTACTACTAAAGATATAGTCTGAATCACTATCTGACTCGGAATCAGAATTTGAGCTTAGTGAGCTGCTGCTACTAGAGCCACTACCAGAACTATGAGAATTGGAGTCGCTACTCGAGTGAGAATCTGAATAAAACAAAAACGTTAGAGATGTCTTAGAGTATACTACATTCAGTTTTAGATCATTGGTCAATACTAACTGTCTAAATTATCACCATAAATAGTAACAAATTGACCACCTAGTGGTCTCATAAATCATATGGTATCTGCAGCAAAATCAAAAGCTACCAACAATAAGACAAATGAGCTATTAGTATTAGTAAATATGCTAATCCGATTATATCTTTGATTAAATAGTGGTTTTTACCAAATGGGTCTACAACTAGTGGTAGTGAATGCTGTGACGGATGTGCTGTATTCTCATTTTGGCTAGAAATAGTAATATTATCTATTCCTATGTCTAATGAGTGTGTTGATGATTGTCTTTCAAGGATGGGTTGAGCCTGTAATGATGTCTCAGACCCTAAACAGCGGCGTTGACCTAATAGAAACATTATGTAGGAACATATATTAAAACCCTTAAATATATAGAAGGTATAAGTTAAACTTACTAGGTCGTTCATCACCAAGACGTTCTTCATTCCTGTGTTCTCTTATCGATTGGTAAAGATTATTAGGTAAACGCCTTATCATCCCAGTAGATGGAGTAGCACTTATTACTTGGCTGTAGGCTACATTGATATTGCTATCAAATGTACTATCAGATACTGGTCTACGTGTAAGGACTATAGAGTAATATTTAGTTTGAATACTTTCTTGAAATTAAAAGTAGAGTTGTGCCTTTTTTTAAGGATATAAAATTATGAGCTTACATGAGCGAATAGGGCAGGTTGGTCTAATATATTGTCGCGGAGGTGTATTAGAACGTTGCCCACTACTACTAGAAGAGCCTTGACTTGTACGATACATTGGAGAACTCTTTAGTATTTCTACCAATTAATGTTTATATATGTAGAGAAGTAGAGGTAGTTGATAAATGGAGGTTAAGCTATAGATGGCCACGTTAAAGACCAGTTCTGCTATAGCAACAACAAGATATGTAGAGGTAAAGGTTATAGATGCAGTGATTTTCAACTATAGATAGCCACGTTGAAGACCAGTTCTGCTATTGCAAGTGAATTTGTTTGACCACATTTGAGTGAGGTTTGGTCTAAAAGCTTATATGTAGTTATATGCTGGCAAGGGGTAGAGTTTTGCTTTTCAACAACCTCTCCCCTATATCTCCTTAGGGTGGTCCACCAACCTTTCTGCCTAAAAGTTAGTGTAATTTGATAGAGCTCTATCATAGCTTTCATAGGAGCTTTGATACTACTTTAGAAATCGTTATATCTTTTCAACCAGTGATGCTAGAGCAACATAATTAAGTGTTTTAGAATCAGAAAGCTATAGTTTTATAACAACATTTTAATTTCAAACACTGTACATTTGGTACTCCTTTGCTGTATGAATGCATAGTATGTACTAAAAGTTTATTTACAAAATTAAACTTCCGGAGGTCATAGAGATATCAAACATGTTGAATAAACTACCTCTTTCTTGTCTTCTTTTTACTAGTTTGCCGATGTTTTGCTTTATACATATGGTATACCTTAAGAGCAAGCATTTACATATGCTGTTATGCATATATTCTACTAAACTGTGAATAATAGTACTAATGTAATACTAGGGGCCGTAATTGGACAGGTTCGGTTGGGTCAAGGGTCTAACCAGTTGACCCACAGGTCAAAAAAACACTGACCCGACCTCACCTATTCAACCTGAC
This sequence comes from Zychaea mexicana, assembly GCF_025766255.1. Classification (NCBI taxonomy): domain Eukaryota; kingdom Fungi; phylum Mucoromycota; class Mucoromycetes; order Mucorales; family Lichtheimiaceae; genus Zychaea; species Zychaea mexicana. The sequence continues at coordinate 22,447 of NW_026516891.1, read as the reverse complement.
GGGTCAAAACTCAGGTTATCGGGTCAAGACTGAATTCTGTATGATGATGAAGGAAGTGTCAATCAATCTGAACTTGAGTACTCGAAGTGCAAAACTCTATATATATATATATATATTAGCTCCAAGATGATGGCATGCAAATTCCTGGCAGTGCTAGCAACATCTACTTTTAAAGGTAAAGGGTTTTGTACCATCACAAAAGAATTCGCTTGGGCTCACATGTATTACTGTAAAGAAAGCATTATGGTTAAAGTGTGGTTGAAAATCGACTTCCCTATATGCCCCTAATCCTTTTCCTTTTCCCTTTGCTTATCACTTTATCCTTCTACCCTTCGTTTTTCTTTTCTCAATTCCTTTTCAGTCTAAGGGTCCTCACGGGCCGGGCCGGGACGGTTCTCTGCCAAAACCGTCCCGAGCACAATGTACATCAGAACTGACTCGACCCGGCCCGAGAACCGACCCGAGAACCGAGATTAGAACCGAGTTCTTCAACTGCAATTTCAAGAGGGATGGAATTACACAAGATTACAATGATAATCGCGTGAATCGAAGGGAAGGCGTAATTATTGTAGTGCATAGCGAAATTTGTGAATAGAAAATGTGTTTTATTTCAATTGTGGATATACAGTATGACCGTGCGTGGTTGATTGTTGAATTAAAGTATGAAATGTGTTCTAATTGCTGATCTGGTGGGGGAATTTCAGAGAATGCCGGAAAAAAGATTGCTGTATCAATTGTGTAATGACGTGTGTACAGATTGCTGAGAAGAGAATTTTGACGTGCCTTTGGTTTGGTTCGCAGCATTAAACGCTGCGTGCTCAGCAGTGCTAATTATACTTATACTGCTAGTAACGAATGGACACGAACGATTAAAGGAAGAACACTGAAAGCAAAAATCGCGCACTCAGCAGTGGTACAGCTCAGCATGCTGCTGACTTCTACAAACTTCCTTTTACGGAAATGACAGGCGAGGTATTACTTAGCACTATTTGAAGAGAAGCTGCCGTTTGGTATCATTATCCTCAACGCGTCATGGAAAGTATAAAAGCAACAACTTTATTTTTGGGCAAAATAACTCAACTATTTACTTACATACAGCTTGAACCATTCTACTCTATATCCGTACCTTTTTATATCACATCCAACGCAATGACCTACCTAAACTACTCAGTTGGCTCCAGCTCTGACGACGCTCGTGGTGCTCTTTCTGATCGCGTAAGATTAATCTAGGATACTCCATCATATGCAATATCACCTGCAACCAGCTGATGATAGTACCATTTTATAGAGAGAGTCCAGCCGTAATTCGTCCTTATCCAACACAAGTCGTTCGTTATCAAGTTTTGTTCCTCCTTCCCTAGCCCGTGATCAATCCAACGTCTCCATGGCGTCAGTCGGTTCGCATGTAATGGACACTGATGAAGAGTGCTTCGATGATTCCGCTTCCATGATCGACCACCAAGAAATCACACAGCTTGCCGGTGACGGCGCGAACATTGACACGAGCGGTAAAGAAAAGCAGTCAGTAAGCAGCTGGGTTCTCACTCATGAATACGGCAAACGCGTCTCTATCAACGGTCAACCGAAAATCAAGTGCCAGCGGCCTGGTTGCAACAAGGTGTACGACGCAAAGCAAGGTAATACGTCTGGGCTTGTGAAGCACCTGAAGAATGTCCATCGAATCACGCAAACAACTGGTCCGCACGTTCAGGGGAACAAGCGCCAAGCCGGCCCAATGGACCAGCATGTCGAATTTAAGCGTAAGCGTACGTTTGAAAAGGGCGCCTTCCAACGATAATTCGTCAAATTTTTGGTCAAGAGCAAGCTCCCATTTACTTTGGCCGAAAGCGAAGAATTGCAGGAGTTGTTCTACATGGCACAATCAGCACCTACGCAAGAATCCGTCAAGCTTTTGAATGCTGACAGTATGTCGAGAAAGGTAAACTTCGTTTCATGTTTTGTTAAACAAGGATTCAGACATATACTTAACTTTCACTGAAATAGCTGGACGAAGAATACGTCAGAGCCAAAGAACAAACCGCCGCCTTGCTCAAGAGCGTGCCAAAAATTTCTTGCACCGTCGACAGCTGGACCAGCCCATTCCGGCAAGAATTTCTTGGTGTGACAGCACACTGGATGTGCAGATCGACGTGGACTCTGCAAGAAGTTCGCCTAGGGTTCCAGCCTTTGGAAGGTCCACATACTGGAGAGAACCTTGCCGACGCCTTCTTGAAAGTCTTAGATGAGTTCGATCTTTGTTCGAGGCTTTTCACAATTACGAGTGACAACGCATCGAATATGACCAAGATGATGACCGTAATCGAACGACGCGCGAAAGAGAAAGATTGGTAAGTTACTGGGATTATGCTGCTTTGCCAAGATACTCATAAAAAACTATGTGCTCACCAACAACTTATAAAACCAAGGCCATTCTGCAAAGACATCCATCATATCCCTTGTGTTGGACACGTCCTTAACTTGGCAGTTCAGGATATCCTGCGAGTTGGTCTTTCAGCACAGGCACCAGAAGAAGAAATCGTTGACGACGACGAAGAACAAATGCCTACCAACTCTAATGTGCTGGTCAAACTACGAAGAGGCGTTACCAAGATAAGGTAGTCATCAGTTAATTAAGCATTAAACTATTTTTCAAGTGATTAACAGGTTTTGATCTATTACCTTAGATCGTCACCGCAACGCTTACAGAAGTTCCTGCGTACCTTGAACAACGAAGGCTGTCCCAAACTCAAGCTCATTCCTGATGTCCGTACTCGTTGAAATTCGACGTTTGAAATGATCACGCGGGCTATCGCGGTCGAGGCTGGCTACAACGCAATGTGCACTGAGGCGCTGGCACAGTATAGGTTGACTGCACAAGAATGGGAGCGCCTGAAGCAGATCCATGCTCTCCTTGAGCCGTTCGAGAAAGTGACCAAGAGGTTGTCAGCCAGCAAGTCGCATGCCACCATCAACCTCACCATCCTTTGCTATAACCATCTGATGGACAGGCTTGAGGACTATAAGACCAGCCCATCCACACCCATCGACCTGTGCGAAGCAGCGGAAGTCGGTCTCGTTAAGCTGCGAAAGTATTACGGCAAGACTGACACATCCAACGTTTATGCGTGCGCCACTGCAATGGATCCTAGCCTGAAGTTTGTCTGGTGGGCTAAGAGCGGCTGGGAAAGGGAATGGCAGGAGTATAGCCAGCAAATTGTCCGGGATACCTGGTCGACGTTCAAGGATCGCGCGGATGTCGATATCGAAGTGAGCGAGCAGCTGCAGGAGATGTATGCGTTGTACCGGATCGACCGAAGCCAAGACGAATTAGAGGAATACATTGGCGAACAACCGATGATGCCAATGGTGGAAGCAGGCAAGCACACAGAGCTAATCTTCTGGGAGTCCCAGTCACAGAAATGGCCGAACTTAAGCAACATGGCTGCACAATACTTGGCGGTGCCAGCAACATCGACTCCTTCTGAGCATTCTTTCTCGGCAGCTCGACATTTGCTACCGTACACCCGCAATCGTTTGTCTGAGGAAACCATAAAAAAGTTAATGCTTTTGAACTCCTGGTACCCTTAAAATTTTTTGGCTTTTCCTCTTTTCTCCTTTGTTCCTGCCAACTCCGTCCCTTTTCTCTTGTCTTTGCACTTTCTTTTTCATACTTTCTTTTACTCCACCCTTTTCACAACCTTTCTTTTTTTAATAGATAGATATAAGTTATATAACATATTGATTTTTCTTAGAAGAAATAAATAAACCTACGCTCGGAAAAACACAACTTCACTCGTCCCTCCATTAACAATTATTCTTGCACAGTCAATGCATTTAGTTGCAATGACACGACGAATCTATAGTCAGTTCCTCGGTTCCAACCAAAGAGAACCGAGTCGGTTCCGGTTCGGTTCTTCCATGGAACCGGCCCGACCAGAACGGACCCGACCCGACTTTTGGATCGGTTCTTCGGTTCCTATGAGGATCCTTATTTCAGTCTTTTGTCAAATCTCGTCTCTTACTACCACCCTTTATAGTCCGTTCTCATTATACTATTGCTACTTCTTTACTCCTTTTAGATATATCGCTTATAGCTTACTTATCCTTTACTCTTAAATATAAAATATAATCCCACAATAAAAAGAATTGAAGTCCATTTTATGTTATAGCTCTATAGCAGACATATTAACAACTACATCCTATAATATAATGATGCTTCCGAATAAGAAGATTGACTACTTGAATACAAGTACCTCAAACATATTATATGTATATATGGGTCACAATGGGTCAACGGGTTGAGTCAATGGTTAGACGGGTTGACATGCAGGTCAGAAAAGCATCAACCCGACCCATTGACCTGTCCTCAACCCACAGGTCAGATTGCGACCCCTATGTAATACTACTCAATCCTTTGACTTTGCTATTACCATCCACATTCTTTTCTAAATGACAATGCTACTGCTATTCACATCCTCTTTATAGTTTAAAAATAGAGTGTAGTTATACTAGTCTCACTGTATAGTAATAGTTTTTGAACAAAAGAATGATTTTTATGTCTAGTTTTACTTTAAAGCTTAATAAAACTTATATTGCCTACTAAAATAAAATAACGGCTACAGGAATCGAACCTGCGCTTTCCAAAGCCTCAACTGGAATGGGGAGGCGCCTTAGTCCACTCGACCATAGCAACATACTAATACATTTCACCCATAGCATTGCTGCTATACCGCACAATTATCGCACAATTATAAGAAAGGGGTGTGACTGCCATACTTCTGGAGTGTATGTTTAGACCAAAAATAAACACGCACAAATAGTTCTCTATATAAGGCAGCTTCAGTGGCTATGTGACTGCTATTGCCGTTTTAGTATGCTGTTGCTATACGTGGTAGGTACATATACTGCAATTTATAGCGCTTTAGCTACAATATTGCACCTTCTAGAGGTCTTAATCTACCTTAAATAAAGCCACTTTCAGTGATTTTTATACATCCTCATATGTAATGTCTAAAATAAGCAATGTGACTGTCTTTTATAAAAGCATATTTAAATGTATATACATCATATATATATGCCTACAAAGCTTTATAGCAATAGCAGTAATAATAGATGAGCTATGGTACATGAAAGGAGAGATACTTAAGGATGGATTGACTAAAAAACACCTATACAGGATTTTTCATCTCCTAGCGGACGTTTGAACTTTTATTTAGGCAGAGGGGATTTAATTTTAGGCAGAGTGGACATGAATGTTAATCTGAGTGGACATGAATGAAAATCGAGCTGAACATGAAAGAAAATTGAGCTGGACATGAATGAAAATCGAGCTGGACATGAATGAAAGTCGAGCTGAACATGAATGAAAATTGAGCTGGACATGAATGAAAATCGATCTAGACATGAATGAAAATCGAGCTGGACATGAATGAAAATCGAGCTGGACATGAATGAAAATCGAGCTGGACATGAATAAAGATCGAGCTGGACATGAGTATAAAACGATCTGGACATGAATATAAATCGATCTGGACATGAGTAAAGTCAATCTGGACAAGATAAAAATCAATCTATACATGAATGAAAATCATTCTGGACAAGAATAATAATCAATCTAAGAGCATCCCCAGCGGACTCGCTAAAAGCTATTTTAGCGACAAAATTAGCGAGTTTGATTTCCTAGCAGACTCGCTATCGCTGTCGCTATTTTGCAGACTAGCTAAATTTTTCGTCGATCCTCGCCAAAATAGCGAGTGAAACCGGACTCGCGAAAATTAAATTCTTTCTATCTCAATCTACAATGTCAACCACTAATTCTGCCACCCCCGCTACTGAATCGCAAGAAATGCTGGCGCTTACCCCAGCCCCACAGCAAAGCAAGCCCAAGGGACGAGGTGCATCGTGGACAGCCGAAGAAGAGTTGTTTCTTTGCGCTGCGTGGGTTAAAGCCCACACGGATCCCTTGAGAGGCACTGACCAGAGTTTAATAGCTTTTTGGGATTGCATCTACACATACTGGAGCGATGCTGGCGGTGACACTGAGCAGCGAAGCAATGCCAGTGCACTCATGAACCACTGGACCGAGATCCAGAAGGATGTCGCTCTGTATGTTGGTTGCATCGCAGAGTACGAAGCACGCAACCCAAGTGGAGAAAATGAAACACTGAAGGTGAAGAATATTCGTGAATGTTATTGCATTAAAACTCATAGATTGATCTTATAAATAAGTGGGTAAACATCGGTAAACTTTTCTCTGACAAGATGAAAAGCCGAGGCAAGAAAGGGAAGGGCGCCGCGTTCAAGTTTAAGCATTATTACGATGTGCTTAAACTCGAACAAAAGTTTCTGACGAAGTACGTCAATGCAAGCGAGGATGAAGAGCGCCCCATCGGTCACAAAGCAGCAAAGGTGCTGCAAGTTAAGGAGAAGCTCGCGAACGAATTAAATGCAAGCGTAAGTTGGACGACGACTGTGTCCGATTGTTGGAAATTGAGGAGGAGCATTTGAAGTTGTCAAAGCGAAAGATTGCCGTTGCTGAAGCGGCCGAAGCCAGAGCTTGCTAAGATGCTGACCAAGAAGTGATGCTCACTGATCCTTCGCGGTTGACACCCATCGCCCGGCAATTCCTGGAGCTCCGTCAGCAGGAGATACTGAAGAGATACCAGGACGAAGCGGCACAGGCGCAGGCATAAGCCGACAAGGAAGAAGAAGAAAGAGGTGGAGAAGAAGAAGAAGAAGAAGAGCAGGAATTGGAATAAAACTTTATTCATTATTGCCATGCTGCTGCCAAAGGTGCTCCATCAAATCATTTTTCAATTGCTTATGAGTCTCTTTACTTTTGATTCTAAGGAGTTGCTTTCTGTACTCGTCGAACATATTATAGTTCCTTTGGACATGCAGGAGTGATGCACGACCTATTTCTTGCAACTCTTCAAGATTTTCGCTTCTTTCATCTTCGACAATCATGCTGTGCAAAATGATGCACACCCGCATAACCATTGTCAGGTTGGCATGCTTCCACAGTCTTCCTGGTTGGCGGATGATGGCGAAGCGTTTCTGCAGTACACCGAACGCCCTTTCCACGTCCTTTGATACAGCTTCTTGCTTTCTCGCAAAGTACTGTAGAATGTTGTTAAAATAGTGTAACTTGAAACCTATAATTCACGCTTACCTTCTCTTTGTTGCCAACGGGCATCCGAACACTCTTCACCAAAGTTGCCCACTCAGGATAGATGCCATCTGCCAGATAGTAGCCCATGGTATATTCGTGGCCGTTGATAGTGAAGTTTGCGGGTGGTGCGACACCTGAGGCAAGGTTGGCGAAGAGGGTGGATCTTTGCAGAACGTTGATGTCGTTGAGCGACCCAGGGAAGCCAATTCCTGCATGCCAGATCCACAGGTCGTGGGAAGCAACAGCTTCTAATATTACTGTTGCTTTTTTTCCCTTTCCTTGGTAAGCCCCATGCCAGGCAGTGGGACACAAGTCCCAGCTCCAATGCATGCAGTCTAGTGATCTAAGCATGCCCGGAAATCCGCGTTCGCTGTTCTCTGCAAGGAGTTTCTCGACATCTTCGTTCGAAGGGCTTCGAAGGTACTCCTTGCCAAAGCACTGGTCGATGGTCTTGCAGAACATCTTGAGACACTCGACGGCAGTGCTCTCTCCCATCTGCAGATACTCGTCGATTGCATCACCGGAAATTCCGTAAGCAATCATCCGCATCGCAGCTGTTGCTTTGAGTTTGGGAGAAAGGCCTTGTTTACCAGCAGCATCCGTTCTCTGAGTGAAGTACTGGTTTTCCTGCCCCAAGCTTTAAACGATTTTCAAGAACAGATTTCTGCGCATTCGGAATCGATGTCGAAAAAGATGTTCCGGATACACTGGATCTTCGGCAAAGTAGTGCATGTAAAGTTTCGCATCAGTGGAAACATGATCTCGTCTGATGACGGCGCGTCCAGGTACAGATCCTCCTCGACGCTGATGCTCTTCACTGTCGTCAGAATCTTCGAACATTTCTCTGATGCGTCGTCTACGAGCGCGGTCTTCGTCGTCATCAAAAAGAAGTTCGTGTATTTTGCGAATGGTGGACATTGGAAAAAGGAAGTCGAAACTGTGAATGAAGAGAGAGCAACTATGATTACTGCTATTATTTAATTTGGCGAGCAAAAAATAGCGAGTCTGCTGGGATTTCGTGTCATTTCTATGGTCTTGCTACATTGGCGGCTCTGAAAAATAGCGAGAAATTTCGCGAGTCCGCTGGGGATGCTCTAAACATGAATAATAGACAACCTGGACATAATAACAGTCAACTAAGACATAATAAAAGTTGAAGTAGATAATATATTAAGTGTTGTAGCAGAGCAGAAAATTTGAGTATCTAAGATTTTCAATTCAAGTCAAGACATAATAGATGTTAAGCAGTACAAAGCCAATGTCACGATACAGTAGTATGGCTGTCTCACTCGTGACAAGAAGCTTGTAGGCTAATGTACAGGAAATGGCAAGGGTGCGTCAGAGACTCACTGTGCGCATAAGCCTATTTTGCTGCTGTGGGAACAGGGCCTGAGCGTTTCCCCTCATTTCATTTTACCTGGGTTGAGTTTGAAACAAATTGGAGTTTGTTACAGCAGGGAGGAAAAAATCAACAACCAAAGATCCTTTTTCTTTCTCATTACCATTCCGCCACGGCAAATCAACAGCTTCGACGCACACTTGTGAATGGCTCCTACTCTCTTCACGATGAATAAAAAACAAAGAAAACAAAACGGCACAATCCACGGATTTATTTGAAAAACGAAATGAAGGTAACTGTTTTCTTAAAAAAAAGCATGTGCTCAAGATTTATAAGGAGTAGACCGCCGTTACTGCTGCTTAAAAAAACGCTGGATAAGTGAACAAGGGAAGGAAAAGGTTATCGGGTGTGCTTGAGGTATAGCTTTAGTGGAGATATGCCCATTCAGAATTACTGCTTCTTTCTCTTTTTCTATGTATATACTTATGCACCATCTTGTACCATTCCAACGTCAAACTTACGTGCGTAATACAACATCGTCCTCTACCTGCACAAACGATTCGTACTCACAACAAGAACGACGCAACAATCTTCTTCTCCATTACTCAAACACAATCATATACAACATGACGCTGATCCACCATTGACTTGCAAAACATACAGCCTAACACGATTACTTTTTTCCTTTTGCATATAACAATGTTAACATTGCCGGTCTTTATAGATGAATGAGCTGTAGATAGCAAGAAGGATAACTGACGGGTTTCTTTCCGTTTGTGTTGATGTGGATTGGATGAAAATAAAGTATGATGGCCGATATATAAGAAAGACAGAAAAGAAGGTTCTATAAGAGTTATACCAGTGCGAAGGATGTTGTTTCGTGGTGAAGGATGGTTATTGTAATTATTGATATTGCGTGGCAGAGCGTCTGGTGCCTTACACAGTCTCGCGTTCGTGAACCTATGCGTAGCCACACAATTCCGAGATGCGATCCTTGAAGATCTGCCATTGAGCAGTAGGAACGCACACGATTTCATTAGGAATGAGTGCAAGAACTCCACATACAGTCGAGTGAGAGAGAGCGTAGCGAATGACGTCAAGGGTACTAACTTGTTGGTTGTTCATAGTTGTTGTTATTAACAACAAATAAAGTTGCTGTTGTAATAGCAAAAAACTTCCTCCTTCATAACAACAAACGCGTTTTCTTCTTTGTCCCTGCCATATTATCATCACCGCTCAGAGCTATATTTATAGTTTTTATAGAAGCACTTGTAATAACATGCAATACCATCTCACACCCGTTTATGCAGACAACTGAAACATAATGACTACATAATGTATGAGCTTTTGCTTTTATTTTTTTATCCCAGCCGTAACATCTACAGTAACAATAATAAAACCCTACATTCCACCCGTCAGCATATATAACTACCTTATCTACTAAGACCGGCAATGTTCGTGTTGGCATATGCAAAAAGAAAAAGGTAATCGTCGTTGCCATCGTATGTGTGTGAGTACAGCGAATTGCAGAGGAGGGTTATAGTTGTGGTGGTGTGTATGCATCATAGGAATATAATTATCATCGCGTTGATGTGTATACAAACAGCAAAGAAAGAGATGACCGTCATTACGATGATGATGTGCTTGAGTATACAAGTTTTAAAACAAAAGACCGGCGTCATAGTCGCCCTCATGTAATATGGGCGTATATGGTAGTGAGAGGTAAATGCACCAGGCTGTATATTTTACAAGTCATTGGTGGATCAGCGTCATGTTGTATATAATTGTGTATGAGTAATGGAGAAGAAGATTGTTGCGTCGTTCTTGTTGTGAGTACGAATCGTTTGTGCAGGTAGAGGACGATGTTGTATTACGCACGCAAGTCTGACGTTGGAATGGTGCAAGATGGTGTATCAAGTATATACAGAGAAGAAAAAAAACAGTAATTCTGAATGAGCGTATGTCTACTAAAGCTATACCCCAAGCACAACCAGTAACCTTTTCCTTCCCTTGTTCACTTACCCAGCGTTTTTTTAAGCAGTAACGGCGGTCTACTCCTTATCAATCTTGAGCACATGCTTTTTTTAAGAAAACAGTTACCTTCATTTCGTTTTTCAATAAATCCGTGGATTGTGCTGTTTTGGTTTCTTTGTTTTTATTCATCGTGAAGAGAGTAGGAGCCATTTACAAGTGTGCGTCGAAGCTGTTGATTTGCCATGGCGAATGGTAATGAGAAAAAAAAAGGATCCCTGCTGCTGCTAACAAACCCCACACTTTCCACTTACCTCTGCCACCAGCCTCCAATTTGTTTCAAACTCAACCCGGGTAAAATGAAATGAGGGGAAACGCTCAGGCCCTGTTCCCATAGTAGCAAAATAGGCTTATGCGCACAGTGAGTCTCTGACACACCCTTGCCATTTCCTGTACATTAGCCTACAAGCTTCTTGCCACGAGTGAAACAGCCATACTACTACATCTTGACATTGGCTTTGTACTGCTTAACTTCTATTATGTCTTGACTTGAATTGAAAATCTTAAGTACTCAAATATTCTACTCTGCTACACTTAATATATTATCTACTTCAACTTTTATTATGTCTTAGTTGACTAAAACTATGTCCAGGTTGACTGTTATTATGTCCAGGTTGTCTATTATTCATGTTTAGATTGATTAATATTCTTGTCCAGAATGATTTTCATTCATATACAGATTGATTTTTATTTTGTCCAGATCGATTTATATTTATGTCCAGGTCGATTTATATTCATGTCCAGATCGTTTTATATTCATGTCCAGATCGATCTTTATTCATGTCCAGCTCGATTTTTATTCATGTCTAGCTCGATTTTCATTCATGTCCAGCCTAATTTTCATTCTTGTCCAGCTCAATTTTCATTTATGTCCAGATCAATTATTATTCATGTCCAGATTAACTTTTATTCATGTCCACTTAGATTAACATTCATGTCTACTCTGCCTAAAATTAAATCCCTTCTGCCTAAATAAAAGTTCAAACGTCTACTAGGAGATGAAAAATCCTATATGTCTTTTTTCCCCAGGAATATTACTAGGGCTGCAGATTAGTAGGTATATGAATATACTGGGGCAAATTTTTGCTCAGTACTGAGTTTAATCCTTACTATAAGTCAAAAAAGGTTTTATTGATTAAACGTATATTATTGTTTAAATGTATGTAGGAAAAAATAAAAAATTATATTATAATTTTTTTATTTTTGAAATGTTTAAGATATTTTTTTTCTTTTTTTTTAATTCCTAAAAATGTTTAGGTTTTATATAAACCTGTTTAAACTATTTAAACTATAATATCCTTTTGTAATTAATTTAAAACAGGCTAGGAGGTACGACGACGCCCAGTTCAATAGAAAATCAATGAAGTTAGATTTTTTTTAGAACGCTTGACAGTATTAAGAATAATAATTAAATTAGTGGTTTACCACATAATTTATTATTATGAATCAATACTCTATAACTATTACTGCGACGGCGGTGATACTAGCTGTGTTTCTGACGATCATGCTGTAATATTCGCCATTTTGCTTTATCGCGTTTTGACTCGTTGCATACTTGCCAATTACTTACCATAGACGATCAAAGTGGCTTGAATATTCCAGGTAAACTCTCCCACTGACTGCCACTTTATCAATCTACTAAGTTTTTTCTTCTATTGTAGACTTTTGGGAGCTTCCAGAAAATATATGGCGAAACATCACCAAGTACGATTTTCGGTACTATTATCAAAGTGGCTGTACATGCTCCAAAGCCCAAGCACATCAAGTGTACTCACAAGATATCCAACGACTGCTGGCAAAGGTGGAAGCTGGTAGTAATACCTACAAAACATTAAAAAGTTGCAAAAGAATCGCGAAGGTACGACATTTTAATGCAGTCGTCTATAGAACAATCTATATTTATAGAATAATCCAAAAATATAGAATAATAATTATACTATAGTTTAATTTTTATACATTTAATAATTGATGTTTAAATTTAATATATAATATTTTTTTCTTTAAAATAATCTTTAATAATTTGTTTTTTATAAAATCATTTTCTTTAACCCAAGAATTATCATTATTATCATAACCTTTCTATTTAACAAAAAAGGAATATTTATTATTTTCTATTTTATATTCAATTATGTTTTCTATTTCATATATATTATCATCTTTATTTAGGTTTCTCATATTTTCTATTTTCTTACTTGATTTATATAATCTTTTTCTTCTTTTTTTAGTAACTTTTTTTAATTCGGGATAGTCTAAATCACTTTCTTCAGTTATATTATTTTCATTTTCATTGTCATTATTATTATTATTAGTAGAATTTATATTTTCATCAATAATCATATTTTCATTTATATCTAATTTTAAAAAATTATTTTGTATTTCTGTTAATATTTTAAATTTATTAATCTGTTTCATTTCATTATTATAAACAATATTAATTAATCTATTTTCTTATGGAAATCAAAGTTATCAGTTTTCCATAATTTATAATGTTCTTATGTAATAATATTAAATGTATTTGAAAATTTTTCTATATTTTTTGATAAAAATGCTACTTTAATTTGTAAATTTACATATTTAATATCATCTGTCTTTAATGTTGAGTTATAATTACTAAATCTTTAAACTTATTAAATAATTCTTGAAATTGATTTTCTATTTTACTTCTAAAACTTCCAAAGACTTTATTATAATATATTTCTTGTTCATTTAATTTTTCATTTACTTCTTTTCTAATTAGATAGAAAAAGTTATTATCATCTAAATCATATCCTTTATTATTGCATAAATCTTCAAATTGTTCTATAAATAAGTGTAACCTCCATCAATAGCTACACAATCTTGCTTTAAAATTTTATTATATAATTTCATATTTAGAAACATCATACCATCATTAACTTTTCCACATAAATCACTATAAGATACATATATTACTATATCATTTATATCTGAGACAACTTGTGTTCTAATACCAGAACTTTTTAATTTATATGATCCCCCTTTTTGTATTGATATATTTGGTTTATCGTAAGAAATAGAGCTATCATGTCCATCTAATAATAGTGTAATATTTTTAAAATTTTTAGGGTTTTTAATTAATACTGATAAAATTCTTATTTTCATATTTGAGAACATATTTAATAAATAATAATTAACTTTTTTATTTAACGAATCATAATTTGTAATCCACAATTTCTTATAAAATGCATAAAAGCTAGTATATGGAATATAATTTTTTATATCTTTACTAGTATATCCAGATGTTAAATAAAATAATAACATTAAACCTTCTTCGATTTCTATACATGGTGATAGGTATTCAATATTTGAATATAAATTATTTAAGAAAAAAAATACACTTGTATAACCTAATTTTTGTAATAAATCTTCTTTTACTTCATCTATAAATTTTATATTTTTTATTTCAGTTCTATGCTTATATTTATAATTTATAATTTTCCAGTTTTCATTTAAAAAAAGACTATTGATTTAAAACTAATTTATTAATCTTATCTTTTAATTCATTTTTTAAGTTTATTATATTTTCATCATTTTTATTAGTATATTCATTCATAATTTCAATGTCCGATTCTATAATTAAATCCTATATTGGGTAATAATTTTAAACTATATGTAAAATTCAATTTTAGAATTAAAAATATGTAACTTAGCAACAAATAAAAAAACATTTTAGTACTGAAATAATCAATGCATCTTTTTTTGAAAAAGATAAAGATGGATTCATTTTATAATTTACTAGCAAATTGTATACATTTAGAAATCTTTATTTTTTCACTTAAAATTGACAGTGACATAATAAAATTCCTTGTTGTTATGTTGGAAAAAATACTAATTTATTACTGTGTATTATATTTGTTTAAAAGTCCCAGAAATAGAAAAAAAAAGTTACCATGGTAACATAATATATTTGAAGTAATATTTCTTCTATAATAAAATAAAAAAAATAAAATGTTTATAATTATATTTATTCAATAATATTATACTATAAAAAAAATAAAAATATTGTATTTTTTATTAACTATAGTAATTATTTGTTCTTCTCTGTGCGAGTTGCTAATCTTTTAGTCGAAGCAGGAGGCATTCATAAACCACGCAAACAAATACTTCTGGGACCACGAGATCACCAAGATGTCCACGATCTTTGCAACGGATTTAATTGTAGAAGTAAGATAGTTTTGCTATTTAAGTCTGCCGTTACACTTTTTGCTTATTTACTTTTATGTTTGCTGCTAATAGAAAGAACTTGAAGTTATGGAGCGAGTAACGGCTGTAACTACGCTGCAATCACATAATCAAAAGTCATTATCAAGAAGCAACAGCAGTAGCAATAGCGGCAATGAGCAGAATATCAATGATAATAGCAACAGTGGCGGAAGCACCAGTATCAATGAAATCAAAATATTGAAAATGCAGGAGAAAATGTGAGTACGATAGATGCACACAGTCAACATTTGGAAGCCCCGTTGGCAGAATTAGCGATAAAGCTTATGGCTCTAACTATATTGAAAACAGCGATCGAAAAGGAAAGAAAGACAAGAAGACGAAGCAGTTGGTCTGGTATGCACTACTCAAACCATATATTTTGGTCAAACTTTCTGCTGATGTGTTACGCTAACGCTTGCTTTTATTTAGACGCCGGCAAAACGACCAAACAACCCAACAGCCAACACTAACTGAACAATTTGCTGCATATAAGAAAAAAATTCTTGGGGATGCGCTTACCGGCCATGAGTTCAGTATGGAGAATGGTGTTCCCGAGTTGATGTATGTTTATTGATGCTTCCTTTTCATTTACTTATTCTGGTAGATATACTTATTACTTGGCTTATATGGTTATCACCGTCTCTTTATAGGGCTTTGAGTGATGTCATGCTATTAAAGCCTTCCCGATTCAATAAATACACACATGCGCATTTCACTGATCAAGTCCTGAGCGAATGGCACGACAACACTTGGAAAAGCCTACTCGCTGATGTAGAAGAAGAAGCTTCCAGGATTGCCAAAGTTCTTGTTGATTTCATTTATGTATGTATTTACGACATTGGGTTCTCGCTAATGGTTTAATAATATATTCTTTGAACAAAAACAGGACTTGAAAAAGAAACGCATCAGGACACGTGAAGCCGTCCAGAAGTTAGTTGCCATGAGTATTGACAAGAAAGATTGCGAAGCACAACTTTTAATGGGTTTATCGAATTTGTAAGCTCTTATTGTGACTTGTCATGTATTGTGAATGGCTATTAGGTTTGTGCTGATGTCCGCACCTATCTAGGATCCAGAGGCTTCCGTCGAAAACGCTCTTAACTACTGTCACCATGGGTGAAACAGAATTATGGAGTGGTGTTTTCGATCCCATTCTCTCTGCTTTGTTGTTGGATCCTGATCGTAATGTGTCATTGAGATGGTAAGTACATATCTTTTCCGTTTTACATGATCATACACTATGCATGATTTCTTTATTACTTATTCTTTTTGGTTATTACCGATCTGGATGGATATTCGGTCATATATAGGACCAACGTTGTTCCAGATGACGGTAGTGCTAGCGAAGTAGTCCGTGTGCAACCCGACGCAATGATTTGCGAGATTGATCAGCTTAGTTGGGGACGTCCATTGGGATACGGCGAGGCCAAATTGGCAGAACCAAGTCCAAATATCGACTGTTTGGCCAATGACATCTTGAGATTAGTGGTTATGAATGCCAAAGCTGTTGAAAAATCCAAATTGTGTGGTGTTCTAGGGTTCCAGATCCATGGTAAATGTTAAATCCTGGTGTTTTATGTGTGCTACACCCTAATTCATTTTTTGTATATGGCTGTTGATTCTTTTTTTTTTCTAGGTTATAACCTCAAAGTTATATCACTCAGAAAATGCCAAACAGTTCGTTTTATACCATGACTGAAGTACTGGCAATTACTTTTCCAAAGCCAATACAAGAACTGGACTCATTCACAAGCAGAAGCAATATTGAATCGTTACTTTCTCTATACGAAGTTTTTTGGGGGAACTGCCTCAAACAATAAGATCGAGAAGTTGAACGAGGAAATTCGCATCCACCACGCCTCGACATATCGACTATAAAAAATATCAAGGATGGATCCATGGACCGTTCGCGTGAATGCACACTAGACTATTGATAACCAACCTACATTGTATATATTTTCTCATCCTCATTCTATTCTGTTTTCCTTTATCATGATGCTGATCATTTTTCACTGGCACGACTTATATTACTTTTCCTTACTTCCCCTCATCCCATGATGGCTACCAGTTTCTCTTATCAGTATTTCACAATGAGCATCACCTTCAGTTCCTTCTCATTTATCACCATCCTTCTTTTCTCCCAATCATCCACTGTATCATGGCATAGCTAGTGTCAATCCAAAGATATCATTCGCAAGCCGAGAATCGACTATCTTTAAAAAATACAGGAGTATCATATCAAAGATATCACAAGCATATTCAAACAACCATCAAATTTGACGACACGTTATCCCTTCCTTAGAAAATGAAGCAAAGAAAGGTGACTTTGGGCCCATATAATCTGTATTTTCGCTTGAAACTAGTGTGAAATATCAGAACGGAAGAGATGATATTTGTAGACATACCCCCATTTTATCATTCTCATCATACCAAGTGACTTCTTCTAGTATCACTACTGAATGTATTCGGAAGTGTGGATAAGGTGCAAAATTGTAAGCTGTATGCAAGTGTTCTTAGTGAAAAATCAAAGAAGCTTAATAAAGACACAAAGGGAACTGCTACGGACACACCATTCTATCAATAAATTTTCGAGGTTACACGCGAATCAATGGTGCGTCGCAAGCATGGAAAAAGGATCTTATATTCTGTGATATCTTCATTTGTGGGATGTCCGCAACAAGCTATGATAAGAGTATGATTCAATACATAGAGAGATGTCAGAATAAACATAACTTTTTTTTGTTATTCCTTCCAGTTCTACATCAAACAACAGCGTAGGTGTGGTATGCAATTCATTTCGCGCATAGTACCAGTTTCTCATTGGAAATTTGGTCTCTAACCAGACGTTCCTATGTGGCGATTCAGTCATATAAAAGAGAGTGACTATAACTGTACTTTCTTTATCTCTATACACCGATTTACAGATATACTCCACGTCATGGATAAATCGGTTGGCAGTGTGGTAAATCGAAATAAACAAAGACAAATAAGTCGTTTGAGAATGGATTATATTCAAAAGATTGAACAAAGTACAATATCAGCTATAGAAACTATCTTCTTTTATATCTAACTTTCAAACATTGTTTGAGAACTCGGTCTTAACGGAGAAACAGATCTGAAGGTGGAAAGCTTATCAACTTCTTTGTCAGCAAGGACCTTACTGGTGCTTTGCTGTAAGAACGAATAAAAAACTTTTATGATGGTTTGAGATGTGTTCTTGGACGGTTGTTTCATACTTGGTTTCTTTACTGAGTTTTATGAAGGATTCACATTTCAATCCAGCTAGGTGCATGTGCGCAACCGTGTCCCTTATTGGATCCCGGTGCGGTAAAGAGAAACCTTCTATCAAGACATCTGTCTGTACCGGATCTTAGTTTACGACATCACCCCCTTCCAGGTTGCGCTCAGGGGCTGCTTTTGCCTGGTATATTGTATTATGGGAGATATTTGTAATTGTGGTATTAGGTAGGATATATTCAGTAGGTGTAATACCTATATAAATTTACTTATTTTTGTACCCGAACAGATTTGCGCTTGACAAAACGTGTCTTTTCACCACTGTGGTTTCTTTTAAGAGACTGTGTGGTTTTGCTGTTATTTTTGTGTTGGATTTGTTTTAGTGCCTGTTTTTGCTTGGGTTGTTCTCCAAGCCGTTTCCAATAATTGTTTATTGTGGCACGTTGGGTGAATGCTTCATTAGATTCCCAAGTATCTTCATCTGGTTTGTAACCCTTCCAGCGTACTTTATACTCATATGTGCCGGGTGCCGTCTCTCTATGAGCCACTATAGACTCCACCTCAAATAGTTCATCACAAGGTATAATTTCATCTTGAGAAATTAATTTTAGCTGTGATGGTGCATATTCGCGTGCCATCACCTCGTTTTGCTCATTCTTAATTATGTATGCGCCACCTCTGTTGCGTCTTACTACTGTGTATGGACCTTCATATTCTGGGTCTAGTTTTCCTGCCTTTTCTCTCACTTTAATCATTACATGACTGTTAGGTGGGAATTCTATTAAGTGATGCTTTTTATCGAACTTGTTTTGCTGTGCCTTATTAAGAGCTTGTACGCGTTCGCTTATTGCAGGAAAAACTATATTCTCCATATTCCTGATGCGTTCCATGAGCATTTTTTCTGATGCAGGTGTTAATTGACCGTCTTTTGTATAGTCATCGAAACCATTCAACTTTCGTGCAAACATTAATGTGTATGGAGCGGATCCATGTCTTTTTGCTATTTTTGCATTTGTTGCAAGCTGTACACTAGGAACGAATAAGTCCCAATCCTTTACTGCTCCTCTAATGCTCTTTTTCAATGCATTAACTGTTGTGGAGACCCAGCGCTCGGAAACTCCGTTTCCACGCGGGTGGTATGGTGTACTAAGTCTATGATCCAGCATAGTGACTGTTGTTAGCTTCTTTATGATGGAATTGACGAATTCGGTTCCATTATCTGATTGTAAGTAACGGGGAAAACCGAAATCACAAAACACTTCAACTAACTTTTTCGCAATGGTATCAGATTGCTTATTTGGTATGGGGCGTAAAATGCAAAAGCGTGTGCAAACATCCACCATAACCATTAGATAATTATTACCAGCGAAAGTTGTTTTGAATGGTCCTGCTAGGTCTATGGCCCAATGATCACATGGTAAATATGCATGTACGGGACGTAGAGGATGATATCCTGCTTTTGTAATATTGAACTTTTGACACTCAGGGCATTTCTTTACGATCAATGCTGCATCTTGATAAATAGTGTTCCAATGTATGCCGTCACTGTGCAGGGCTTTTGCTATTGCCTCTGCTCCGAAGTGTCCGAATACATGTGTTTTTTCCAATAGATTTGTTCTTTCTTCAATTGGCGGTTCTAACATATCTTTGTATGGTGATTCTCTGTTGGTTAAAACCTTTTGAGCTGTTGTTTTATCCAGCATTCTTTTTAACGTATAGTTCGGTTTCTGTTGTGCTTTGTGATCAGTTCTAGCAGCTGCAGCTCTAGTTACTGCTCTTTGTAATATTGTTGCTGGTTTAGATTGTTCTAAGCTTAGCTGATCCTCATCACCCCCTTCCAGCTCTTTATCCGTCGGAAAAAGGCGTGACAACTGGTCAGGTAAGATGTTGGCTAAACCAGGTAGATGTACAATATCGAAGTCATATTCGAGAAGTGTGTCAAACCAACCAATCATCATTGCATTGGCTATTTTTTGTGTATGCAAAAAAGTGAGGGCGCGATGGTCTGTTAATAGGGTAAATTTGGAACCCCAGATCCATTTATGCCATCGTCGTAAAGCTACAACGCAAGCTAGCAGTTCTCTGCGGGTTACGCTATAATTCCTTTCTGATTTAGAAAGTGCTCGTGCAGCAAACCCAATATGACGAGTTTCGCCATCAATTATTTGATATAAAGCACTGCCAATGCCCACATTGGAAGCATCAGTGGCTAGATAAAATGGCTGGCTCATGTCTGGATAACGTAAAATGGGTGCTTGTAAAAGTATTTTGCGTAAGGTATCAAACGCATTTTGATGCTTATTATTCCATAGACGTACAATGGATCCAGCATTACGAAGTGCATCCAAAGGTGCAGTTATGTGTGATATCTTAGGGATATGGTCCCTAAAATAATTCACAACACCTAGAAACCGTTGTATATCTTTGCCCGTTCTAGGTATAGGCCATTCGTGCATATTTGATACTTTGCGTGTGTCTAGTGTAACACCTTGATCAGAAACGCAAAATCCCAAAAGATATACAGATCTTTGAGCAAAATGGCATTTGTCGGGGTTTAAGATGAGATTGACCTTGGTCAATGCTTCAATAGCTTGTGCCACATGTTCGCGATGTTCTTCCAAGCTCTTGGAGAAGACAACAACATCATCCACAAAGCAGTTCACGTGCTCTTGCTGCTGGCTATATACCAGATGCATCACGCGCTGGTACTTATTGCTCAAGGGCTTTAATCCGAACGGAGCTCCGGCAAAAGACCATTGACGGTTTTGGAAAGTAAAAGAAGTCTTATGACGATCATCAGGATGTATCTGAAATCGGTGAAATGCATTTTTCAAATCGAGCGTTGTGAATACAGTTGCTCCTTTCATTTTATGAAATATATCTCGGATGAGAGGTAGAGGATAACGATCATCCGGTAGTAGCTTATTGATATGCCTTGGATCTAAGCAAGGTCGCTTGCCAGTGTATTTGCCATTGGCATCTTTTTTGGAGCTAAAGTTAAAGGACTATTCCATGCGGTATTTACCGGTGCTGGCTCAATAGTGCCATCTTCTGCCCACTTTCGAATTTGTTCTTCTATTATTTTTTCTGAAGCCACAGGTAGATCATATTGTCTTCTGTAGGAAGTAACACCTGGTGGTGTTGGTAGTTCAACAATTGATTCTGGTACTGTGCAGAATGATGTTTTCGGAATTGCCGCATTGGCGTCCAAATAGCGTTGGATGGAGTTTAAAAAAGCTTTGTGTTCACTTGGTGATCCCGCTGGAGAATCATTGGGTTTGATTTCGTCGGAAATACTGGAATCAGACTCTTCATTACTTATGGGCTTGTTCCAATAAGGAACCAGACCTGTAATACCAATGCCTAGCTTCGTCATCAAGTCTAAACCAATAGTCACTTGTGTATCTTCAGAAAGAGACATGACTTCAAAGGTATGTATAACCGTTTTGTTATTGTATTGGATTTTTATGTTGTTAACACTACCTTCTCGAGGTATGGTTACATCTTTTATAGCAAGAATAATATGACCATCATTTTCAGGTGCTACAATTTCTAAGTTTATTTTGTTTACTAAACTTTTGTCTATGGATGATTTGTCTGCTCCAGTATCGAGGAGTGCCATCACTGGTCTATTTTGCAAGACAATGGGTACCATAATAGACAATTGATTATTATCTTGCTGTGAATTAGTATGCTGCAGTTTTTTCTGCTTACCCTTTTTATCTTTGGGATCAAGTTCATTTTCATTGATCGAAAGATATCTTGTTTGTTTTTCAATGCGACTCATTCGAGCGCGCATTGTTCTGGTGGCTCTGGCCTCACGCATTTCGGGGCACTCGTGACCAAATTTGAATTGCACTTTCTTGCAATATTTGCAAGGATTGGTTATAGGAGCACGTGTTTCACCCATGTAACGGGATTTTTTGGAAACAAAGTTGCTGGCTTTGTTTTTCTTTCTCTTCTTGTTGTAATCCTCACTTTCTTCGGAGTCCTGGTCAGAACCAGTTGCAGGTTCACCCTCGGCAAGAGTCAAGACTGCTTGTATAACGGCGTCCAATGTGCTGGGAAACTGTAAGCCAAAATGGTTTGCAGCAACGTTCCAAGCACGCTGGCGGTACTTCTTATTCAAAGAAGATAGGAAACCATATCCTAACTCTTCGTTGTCAGGTATTCCAGATGAGCAAGCGAGTTCCAAGTATCGGTTTGCGTATTCTCGTAACGCCTCATTGCTGTTTTGGGTTAATGTGCGCATCTTGTAGCGCCGGTAGTAAACTTGGTACGGAGAAGAAAACGCACGACAAAATTCTTCTCGAAACTTGGTCCAATTCATGTCATGCCGTTGCATGGTTTTTACTAACCAAGCACGTCTTGTGGCATCACAAGTCAAAGGCATCAACCTTTTCCAATGCTTTTCGACGTTGATCGAATGTGCTTCCAACACATACGCA